>NW_026688598.1:0-29718 GCF_030445035.2 Dasypus novemcinctus
CGCCCCTCCCCTTCACCCCCTCCCCTCCTCTTCACCCCCTCCCCTTCGCCCCCTCCCCTCCCCCTTTTCTCTGCGCTCATTTCCTGGAACCCCGTTCCTCTGCTTCAAGCAGCGCCCACACATTTCTCTCCCCAGCTTAGACGGCTCCCCTGAGCTCCAGGTACCTGCCCACGCCTCAATTCCACCTCCAGGATGTACCCAGAATCCCACCGCTCCTAGCCTCCGCCCACCCCCGCCCACCCCACCCCCGGGCTGTGGCAGGTGCTTGCTCACCGGGCGCCTGGGACAGCCAGGTTCCCACACAGGCTCTCTGCGCCCTCTCGCCTCCCACACTCCTCCCGTGGCTGGATGGGCGGCAGGCACCCTGCTCTCCCGGCCCATCCAGGGTCCCTCCCCAGCGCCCCTGGCTTGCCTGCCCTCTCCCTGGGAAGCTTCCCTGTGGTTTCCTCCTGGCCGCCCCCCTCATTTTATTCCAGGTGCTGCTCAATGTCAGCTCCTCGGAGAGGACCCAGGCTTTGGTTTCGTAGCTGAGCGGGAGAGTGGGAGTGGGGACAAATTGAAGGGCAATTTAAAAGGGAAGGGGGACACGACCGCAGTTTAAATCTTGATGTCAATCCCCAGCCGTGTGTCCTTGAGCAAGTCATTTCCCCTCTCTGAGCCTTGGGTTGCTTGGTTGTAAAACGGGGTCACCATAGTACCTGCCTCACTGGGGTTTGATACAAGGGCCAGGGGCAGAGACACCCTTCTGCATAGAGAGCTGGCATTCATTTATGATTATTATCAAGATATAATTCACTTACCATAAGAGTCACCTTTTCCAAGTGTACAGTTCCATGTTTTTCATATATTCACAAGGTTGTACAACTGACACAATAACTCCAGAACATATTAAAATAACATGGAATACACGCTTCTCCAAATTTGGTACTCAGTTTTAAAAAGGATTTTATAATTAGAGAGGGGAATGCATGATATCGCCAGGTTTCTGGCCTGGGGGCCTTTTGTGTCAGCCAGGTTGGGGTCGCAGGAGATTTTAGGTCATCAGCCAATGCTCCTTCCCCGCCCCCAGCCCCACGGCATGTGGGCAGCTGAGGCAGGAGGGGCAGAGGCGCCCTCAGCTGCCTGCCTGTGCTTCTGCCTCATTTGTGGACGGCTGGGCCCTTCCTTTAAGTGTGATGGAGAAAGTCCTGGCTGGATATGGCTCAGTAACTCTGTGTGGCGCTGGGAAAGCCCTTGCGCTTTTGCTGTCAACTGAGCACAGCAAAAGTGTTGATCTTTCGCAGAGGCCTGTCACACGTGGATCTTGGAAAGCCCTTCTCATTTCTGAAACTCTTTTCCTGATTGTCTCTATCAGGGATTGGAGCCGCCAACAGCCACTCCAGTGTTTTAAGCAGGAAGGGATTTAATACAGGGACTTGAGCACTTAAGAGAATTGTTGGAAGGAAGTGGGGGCTCTAGACCGGGCCTTTGGGAATGACACCCAGGACAACATGTAGAACCGACTCACCACGGGGGCTGCACCACCTCCGAGGCCACCGCTGGAAGCACGGGGTTCAAGGACACCCGGACACGGCTGTTGTCCCGGCTGCTCCTGCAACACTGCTCATAGGCGCGCTCTTAGCTTCCTAAGGCAGTTGTAACAACCACCACAAACCGGTGGCTGAGCGCAGTGGGCATTTTTCGTCTCCCAGTTCCAGAGGCGAGAGGTCCGCCGTGGTGGTGTTGGGGCCGTGCTCCCTGTGAAACCTGCAGGGGGGAATCTGTTCCCCGGCTCTCTCCCCGCTTCTGGGGCTGCTTGCTGGCAGTGTGCAGTGCTCCCTGCCTCGGTTGCCACATGGCAGTCTCACCTTTGTGTCCAAATTCCCTCTTAAAACGACACCATCCATATCCGATTAGGAGCGCACCCTACTCCAGTAACAACGTCCCTTTTTAAAAAGTAACAATGTTACTGATACATATTATTAAAGCATGCAATTCATCCAAGTGTGCACTCAGCAGCATTTGGTATGATCACATAGTTGTGCATTCATCACTTCAATATTACAGCATTTTCATTTTTTTTTAAAAGATTTATTTCTCTCCCCTTCCCCCCCCCACCCCAGTTGTCTGTTCTCTGTGTCTATTTGCTGTGTCTTCTTTGTCCACTTCTGTTGTCAGTGGCATGGGAATCTTGTGTTTTTGTTGCATCATCTTGTGTCAGCTCTCCGTGTGTGCAACACCATTCCTGGGCAGGCTGCACTTTTTTCGCGCTGGGTGGCTCTCCTTACGGGGTGCACTCCTTGCGCGTGGGGCTCCCCTATGCGGGGACACCCCTGCGTGGCAGGGCACTCCTTGCGCCCATCAGCACTGTGCACGGGCCAGCTGCACACGGGTCGAGGTCCAGGGTTTGAACCGCGGACCTCCCATGTGGTACACGGACGCCCTAACCACTGGACCAAGGCCACCGCCTGTGTCAGTTATTGTTGTGTCATCTTGTTACATCAGCTGTGTGTGCGGCAACACTCCTGGGTGGGCTGTGCTTTTTTCACAGGGGGTGGCTCTCCCTGCAGGGTGCACTCTTGTCCGTGGGGCACCCCTACACAGGGGACACCCTTGCGTGGCACAGCACTCCTTGCACGTGGCAGCACTGCATGTGGGCCAGCTCACCACACAGCCAAGAGGCCCTGGATTTGAACCCTGGGCCCTCCATATGGTAGGTGGATGCTCTATCAGTTGAGCCACAATAGCTTCCCAGCTTTCCTTTTAGTAATGTACTTGACCTTAGTCTTTCCATTTCAACCATTGCCATACCCATATAATAGCACTGCTAGCACAAACTTTATGTTGGGTTTTCACCTTTTCATTTCCAAAGATTAATAACACACATCCTTTTCACCAGTTCTGTCCAGGTTAACACTTAGCTTTCCATTCTCTAAACTCATTGTTTCCTAGTGACCCATATTCTAGTTATGAACTCCTTGAGATTACACAATGTATTTTGTTCATAGTAGCACAATCATACAGTATTTGTCCTTTTGTGTGTGGCTTGCTTCACTCAACATACTGTCCTCCAGGCTCACTCATGGTGTCATATGCTTCATGACTTCATTTCTTCTTACAGCTGCATAATATTCCATCGTGTGTAAACACGTTTGTTCATCCATTCATAGCTGATGGACACCTGGATTGTAACGACTTCACTTAACTTGCCTAGTTTCCCTCTAAAACCTGTTTTCAAGTAAGGTCCAATTCTGACATATTGAGGGTCAGGACGTTGACGTAACTTCTGAGACCCAAGTCAATCCTTAGCAGGAGTGTTGGAACCTATTCTAGATCCAGCAGCCCAGCTGCAAGGGGGTCTGGGAGAGGCGGCTTGCTGCTCTCTCCTGGGGCGGAGGCTGGTGCAGAGCCAGGCCTGCCCAGTGCCACTGCGATGATGAACGCGGGGGAAACGGAGGAGATTCAGAACAGATTTAAGGAAGAAAATAGAAATCTGTCTTAACCCACCACCCAAGGGTAATAGTTCCTGTTCACACAGAGCTGTATTTCCCCCAAACTATTTTCCCTCTGGCCTGGTATTTATTTATATCCACTCTTAAATTACTCCAGGTCATATGGCATGTGTGTGTGTCCTTTTCTCCATTTAGCATTTCTGAAGCAGATCACTAAAAAATCTTCCTGAAGCTAATTTTTTAAATGGCAGTGAAATATCCCATTGTATAGATGTACCACTTTCCTATTGTTCTACATTCGGACTGTTTCCAATTTTTTTTTTAGCCTTCCAAATAGCACAATAGTGAACACTTTTGCACACACCCTTTTTAAAAATGTATCCACAGTTTGAACTCCTTTTTAAAAACATTTTCTCCCTTAGAAGGTTTTAGGAAAGCTGGGAGAAAAGAATAGAAAGGTAAAAGGATCCCCTGGAGTCCCCCTGCCAGGAGACCTTTGGCACAGTGCTGGCTTGATGAGCTCGGGTGCGACGGTGCCAGGTCCTGTTTGCTTTTCCCCCCAGAGCATCAGGACACAAACAGGCCCCGGGTTATTACACCGGCTTCCGACCCCGAGGCCACCCCCTGTCCATGACCACGTTTCCTTCCATTCTACAGAACACTCGGACACACTGCCTTTGCATTATGCTTTTCCCCAAATTTCCGGCTATTTCCTTAGGGCACATTCCCAAGAGTGAAATCACTGGGTCAAAAGGTAGGAACATTTGTGAGGAGTCCTTGGCACAGAATCCAAGTTTCCACCTTCCTTTTTAATTTTTTTCCCAACCATCTTTAGTTTTCTCCTAACATTGTTATAATCCTTGCAGTGACCTAGAGAGAAGTAGGTACTGTCAGTAGCTTCATTTTGCAGGTGGGCAAGCTGAAGCACAGAGAGGCTGAGTAACCTAAGGTCACACAGCGAGTATGTAAGAGCGGAGATGTGAAAGCAGGCCAACTGGTCCCTGAGTCCATGTTCTTCACCACAGCCTGTGCTGCCAACAGGGAGCCTCCCCCCTTTCTAAACGGCCAACTGGTGCTGTTAAATACAGCGTAAGTATTTGATGGTAATCGCTCTTAGCCACTACCCACTTGGGGGGGTCATTGCAATTTTCCGATATCACAGTCAGGGGCCATCCAGGTTTTGTGGTGCCTGAAGCTTTTACAATGTGGGAAACCCAATTTAGGAAAAATACCAAATTCAAAATTTGAATTACAGAGGGAATGTAAAATGGTGCAGAGACTGGAATCGTTTGGGTGGTTTCTCAGAAAGCTAAACACAGAATTACCACAGGACCCAGAAATCCCACTCCTGGACCTCAAAGATTTGAAAATAGGGACTCAAACAAATACAAGTACACACGTCCAGAGGAGCATTATGCACAGTAGACGAGGTGAAGCAACCCATCCACGAGCAGATGACATGGCACATACACACAACGGCACATTTAGCCAGAAGAAAAAGCCAAGCTGTATGACATGCAACACGGCTGAATCTCGCAGATGTCGAGTAAACCAAAGAAAAGGACAGTGTATAGTTCCACTTCTGTGAAATCTCTAGAATATCCAAACTCAGACACAGAAAGTAGATTAGAGGTTACCACGGGCTTAGGGGAGAGGTATTGCTTAATGGGTGCAGAGCTTCTGTTCTGGGTGATGCAAGTTTTGGGATGGGTGGGGGGCAGCAGTGATGGTGGCACAACACTGTGTGTAATTAATGCCACTGAACTGTATGTGTCAAGATGGCAAAAATGTGATGTTACTACAATAACACTTCTCAAAGTTTAAATAAAATTACAAATTACAGAAGGAGGTGCAGGGCCTTGAAAGGGGCCCATGAAAGTCAGGTGCACCTGAAACTTCCTCTCCACTAGGGTATCACAGGAAAGGCCCCCACGGGCATTTTCCCAATATTATTGAAAATTTCTAACAGTGAAGTTGGAAGCCTCTTTTCTTATGCACTTCGAAGGAAGTTCAGATTTCAGTGCAGGTCCCCAGAAACTTTCACTTTAGCTTGCAAATTAATTAGAATCTAGTATTTTTAAGCTTTTTCCTTTTGATGTAAAATTTACATATCGTGGAATGAATTTTACTGAACAATAAAGTGCAAATGTAAATTTGCTGCCAACTCACCATTTTATTGCAGACGGGAACAGACGTATTTTCCTGAGCTACTGAATAGCGAGAGCTTCCTGAGGACACTGCTGAGGTCCAGGCTGCAGAATGTGTGCCCAGCAGTCACCTCCGGGCGTGAAACATCGCCCCTCTTCCAGGACGTTCTTCAGACTCCCTCCCCACACGGGGTTTACTGGCCAGAGGTCAGGGGCATGCTTAGAGCGCTTTTGGAGATGATGGTTCTATTTTCACCTCCCTCCTGCCCCAAAAAGAGCTGTTTTCTTGCCTGCAGAACATTCCTTTCTATTTTAAGATAGGGGAGGGGGAGGAACAGCAGTATGCCTTCAAGCTGGGATATTCTAGGGGATGTGGTAGGGGAAGGAGGCTCTGGCGTCAAGTCTCCCCATCTCTCCTTTTGTTTCTTGTATAAATTGCTCTATTTTCATAAACATCTTTACTGAAGAAACCTCCTCAAAGGCCATGCTAAAAATGAAGATTTGACCAAAGACAAAACAAAACCAACACCTCTGTTTGACCAAAGACATCATACAGAGAGTCAAGGCAACAGCCCGGGAGTAATGTGTGTTAACCAGACAGACAGACTTTAGATGCAGAATATATAAAGAGCTACTAAGAAAGAAAGAAAATGGCAGACAGCCCAGGAGGGAAATGGTCAAAAGAACTGAACCAACACAAAAGAGAAATACAAATGGCCAGTACCCTTGGGAAATCTTACTAGCTTCACTAGTAACCAGGCACGAAAAGGCTCCTCTGCAGCTGGGCACTGAGAATCTGCACAGCCTGAATGGAAGGGAATCTGGATGAATCAAATACCGTTACAAAGGCACTTCCCCTTCAGCCCAGTGATTCACTTCCAGGTACTTCTCTCACACATGTGAAATGGCGTGTGGACAAAGACCTTCACTCCAGCTTTAGATGTAGGAGCAGGAGGGGCCTGGGTACAGAACAAGACGGCAATGGTAATGGAAGGTGACTCAGCTGTCAAAAAGAATGAAGCAGCTTCCTGTGCACAGATCTCTAGTACAAACTTTAAAAAGCCACTGATAGAGCCATATACAATATGATCCCATTTGAGGAACAGGAAAACCCCCAGTCCAGGTCCCCACATCCACGTAGGGAATTTCATAGAGCTGCACACTGCAATCATTCGCACCAAACCTCCGTAACACCTCCCTCTGCAAAGGGGGACAACAGTCAAGGGCAGATTTCCAAGAAAATTATTTTCTCTTCGTATCCTTCTTTGCTCCTTCAATGATTGTTACAGTGAAAGCAGTCCTTTTTACCTGTAGAATGAAGGGTCAAGGGTCTTTTTCAACAGATTCAGGGCACAGGAAGGAACACACCTGCCCTTTTTAAACCATGAATGACTCACAGTCTGGCCTGGGGAAGTAGGGGAGAGAAAAACTGACTTCATTTCATGGGCTGCAGTTTCCTCGCCTAAGAATGAGAACAGTCTGTCTCGTCTTAGCGGGCTGCAATGAGGGTTCAGGGCACTAATCCACGTGTGTAGAAGAGGCGGCGCTGGCACTCCACCGGCCTCTCGCTTCACATCCGCTCGGCGCCCACGGAGCCCCGTCACTTGGCCTGCTTGAAGCTCCTCCTGGCAGTGGCCGCCACCTCCCCACCATCTGGGTGGGTCGTGCTGGCCGCTGACAGTCCTGCCCCGCCCTGGGCTGTGCCAGGCTTAGGGGAGATGGTGTTCCTGTACCTACATCCTCACGTGCCAGGGGAGACAGAAAGCAGCGCGAGGGGGAGAGAGACACTGCTCTAAGAAGGAGGCGAGTCACACAGTCCGAGGAGCTGGTCAGAGGCGCTTTATTAAGGGGGTGCCTGGATGTCCAGCAGTGGCTATAACCTGCGGAGAGAAGCAAGCGGGCTGAGGGGGCTGAGGGGAGCTGGCACCCACGCTCTTCCCCGCCTGACACCCTCCTCCTGGTTCTGGCCCTGCTGGTTCCGGGGGATCTGCTGCGCTCTGCTCAGGGCCACTGCTCAGGGCCACCAGGAGGCTGCCGACCCTCTTCCAGGCCACCAAGGTGCGCTGCTGGGTTTGGGTGGCCCTGGGAGGCGGCTGGGACCCCGGGAAGAGGGTCTGTTTCCTCCTGTCAGGCTAGGGCTGCTGTGGCAGGGGAAGGGCAGGGGCCTGCCAGAAGGGCGGTGCTCACTGGATCTCGCGGAAGGCTCGCTTCTCCACAAGCTTCACTTTGTACTTGCGCTTGAACCTGGGGAAGGGAAAAGACCGTGGTCAGAGACCAGCACCGCCACCAAACAGAGGGAGGTCCCAGCGACCCGCCCCCAGGCGCCCCCGCGCTCACTTGGCCCTCTCCCGAGGCTCGATCATGTTTCTTCTCTGGAAGCTCTTGAACCGGTCCCGGAGGATGTTGCCCTCAGGCTGCGGGACAGGGAGGGACCTGAGCATGGAGCCCCGAGGGCCGCTGACCTCTCCAGGGGCCCGGCCAGGGCCCAGGCCCCTGCTGCTGCCCTCAGCCGAGGCCCCCACTCCGGCCTCGTGTCTGACCCTGTGCTCAGCCTCGGGGACCAGCAGACCTGCCCCGCGGGCCGCCTGAGCTGGGTTTTGAGGGATGGACAGGAACGAGGCTGGTAAAGATGTGGAAAAGGGAATGAGAGGCGGAGGGCAGCAGGCCAAAGCCACAGAAGGGCGTTCACTGGGCTCAGGAGGAGCTGAGCGTTCTCCCAGGGTGCTGGGGAGCCACGGCAGGTGCAGAGCAGGGGAGGCACAAGGTCAGGTCTGAGCTTGGGAAGACCCTCTAGGATACCGAGGCAGGAGGAGCTCGGCGACCAGGGTAGCGGGTCTGGCTGAGAGGAAATGCCCCCCAAGTGTCACAGGCTCAAGCCCTCAGCCCCCGCAATCCCCCGTCAGGACCCTGTGCCCTCAGCCCCCAGGCGCTGGCCCAACCGGCCCAGCCCAGGGCTAGCCAGGGTGTCGCCCATGGCCCTGGGGGGCACGGGGAGCAAGGATGGGTGTCATCACCGGACACAGGGTCTCCCTACAGCACTCCATCCCACCACACACACACCTTCAGGGTCCTGAGGGAGTCAGACAGCTCTGAGCTCAGCTGCACGTCGATGTCGGGGGCCTGGTACCTGAAAACACAGGTGAGGGGTGCACAGGGGGTCACCAGTGGCAGGGGGAGGCCCCCCAGGAGGGACGCAGCCAGCGTCCAGGCCGGGAATTCCAGGACGAGGGCTTGGGGACCCCACCGGGGCCTCACTTGAGTCGCCCCAGCCTGCGGGGCTTGTCTGCCTCAGCCAACCGCTGCGCCCGCCGCCGCTCCCGCCGCCGCGCCAGCTCTGCCAGCCGCCGCGCCACCTGGGCCTTGATCCCACGCAGCCTGAAGAGCTCCTGCTGCCGCAGCCGGGCGGCCCGCACCGCGGCCTGCTGCACCCGCTGTGGGGACAGAGCAGGGACAGGGGTCGGCCTGAGCCCCCCCGAGGCGCCCCCAACGCCACCTCTGCCAGGAGGCCCGCGCTGACCGCCCCGCTCCCAGTCCCGACGCGCCACAGCTCGTTACTTCGCTGCAGTTTCCTAGGACTGGCTGGCATCGTGTTTCTGCCTGTGGTTCGTAACTCCCCCCTACCCCACAAGGAAGCACCTCCGGCGGCAGGGACCGTCTAGGGGCCCCCACTGTATCCTGAGCCAGAGGGGCGCCTGACAGCTGCGGGCCCCCGAGAGCGTGAAACAGCAGGCGGCAAGACAAACACCCCAGAAAGAGACGAGGGGGAGCCCGAAAGACGCGGGCCACGGGGAGGGCAGCCCCTGGGGGCTCACCAGCGTCCGCGCCGCCTTCTCCCGGCGCCGCTGCTGCTCCGTCTTCTTCTCCACGGTGGCCATGCGGCTGGGCATGGACGAGTCTGCAGCCCCTCCAGCCTCGGGGTCCTCGCCCTGGTCAGAGTCCCCCTCCCCGTCCGACTCCTCCAGAAGCCCCTCGCACATCTCCTGGAACACAGACTCCTGGGGCAGGGGAGGGGGTCAGGGCCAAGGTGAGGCCGGCGGCGGCGGGGGGGGGGGCGGTGTAGGGCTCACCTGGGTGGCAGCCTGCTCCGCGGTGGGCAGGGCCAGCTGCCGCTCCAGCTTCTCGGCTTCCTTCTGCCGCTGCAGCTCGACCTCGTGGGCCGCCAGGAGCAGGGTCTGGGCAGGACGGGCACGGGGGTGAGAACAGGCTCCCTGCCCTGGCTCCTCCTCCTCTCCGTCTCCAGACCCAGGGGCTCAGCCCACCCCCCACGCAGCAGCTGCGGTGGGGGAAGCACCTGCTAGTCCTGCCCCACCTGCCCCGTGGGGTCTGTGAAGCCCCCCAGGCCCTACATGTCGGGGGCTTCCTTTTATGTGAAAGGTCCAGGATTCGCAATTCCTCAGGCAGGAAACAGATTAGAGGCTGCGGGATTGGGGAGCAACTGCCTGAGGGGCCTGACATGCCTGAGGTGACAACATGCGCTGAAATGACCGCGGGGGCGGCTGCACCGCTGTCGATCTCCTAAGACCTGATGAATCTGAGGCTTAAGTCAGATGAACTCTGTGACGTGCGAGGCGCGTTTCAACAACGCTGTTTTGACAGTCTCCTCACCCCCAGCCCCCACGCCTCCCCCCAGCACCCTGGCTCGCCCCGCAGGCTGCCCAGTCCACGGGTGAATGCCCGACTCGGCGGCAACCTCCGCCTTTTGCCGCCGCACACGAGGGTTCTGTTCTGCAGCTGCCATCCAGCCCTGCTCAGCTGAGGAATGCTGCCTCCCGCCCCCAGCGGCCAAGAGGCCTTCACACACGAACACGCTGCGCGAGCCCCGGCGAGCGCCCTGCACCCGTGCCGCGCTCAGCCATCCCCATCCCCGGGTGACACTTCACTGGCTTGTGGCGCTTTTGTCTGCTAATGTATTCTTTAAAACTTCTGCACCTCTGTCCCATGCACTTCCTGAAAGATGTAGCAGTCTCTCAGTAGGTCTTTGCACCTACTGCTCCCTCTGCCAGGAAAACCCAACTGCCCTCCTCCCAGAGCAAACTCCTCCTCATCCTTCAGTCTCAAGTCAGATGTCCCTTCCTCCAGGAAGGCCTCTCTGACTTCCTATGGTGGTTTGGACTTGTCTACACCCCAGAACACGTTCCTAAACTTAATCCACTCCGGCAGGTGCGAACCCGCCCTAGGTAGACCTCTGATGAGGTCACGTCAGTTAAGGTGCGCTACACCTCAGTCAGGACTGGTCTTCATCCTGTTAGTGGGATCAGCTATAAGCAGAAAGGAATCAAGACAGAGAAAAAGCCACAGTAGGAGCCGCCAGAGCTGAACATCAGTGGAACCTGGAGGGGAGAGGCCCAAAGAGGCTGCCACGTGTGCTGCCACGTGACAGAGGCGGCCAGGAGCAAGGACCAGCAGCAGCCAGCCGCCAGGCTGCCTTGCCGACGCCCTGCCTTGGACTTCCTCGAGGCCTCAGCACAAGCACATCAACCGTCACCGCTCAGGCTGAACCGCTGCGGGGCATGTGCTTGAGCAGCCGAGGAAGCCAAAACCTGCCCAAGGCCGGGTGAGACCCGTGACGGGGCCCTGGTCCCTCGGGCCCACGAGCCCAGCTCTGCCCACCCGGGGCCGTCGCGGGCCCCGGGAAGAGGCCCAGGCCCCGAGGAAGCAGCCGGGGTGGGTGTGCTGACAGGGGGACCCAGGCTGCCTACCTGGTGGTCCTCAAAGGACGGGTGGTAGGAGGCCCCGGCGGGCGTCACCTCCACGGCGGGTGCCTGGGAGGGCTTGCTGTGGAGATGCAGCGGCCGCTGGAGGAAGACGAGCAGACACAGTCAGGCCCCGTGCCCTGTGCCTCACGTTCTTGCAGCCGCAGCACTGAGACTCGAGGCTGGCGGCAGCAGGAGGCTGGGGCTGCAGACGGGCTGTGCACCCACAACCACAGAGCCAGGGGGCTGCCCGCGGGAGCCAGCGCCCGCGCCATGGAGCAATTCCCTGTCTTCCTGGGAAGAGCCCCACGGCGCCCCTCAGGTGGGGGGGGACGCTTTTGAAGGCACACGACAGGGGGGTCCTGACTTGGTTTCCCTTGTAGCCGTTCCTCACAGCAGGCATGGCAGCGCGTGCCGGGCACGGGAGAGTTCCTTGGCCACCAGAGCCAGGCCTCATGCGCAGAGGGCTGAGCCCAGCACCTTCTAGAGCCTCGCTGCTCGGCGTAGCCCGTGGACCCAGGAAGCCTGTTAGACACGCAGAACCCCAGGCCCCGGAGCACTGGAAGTTCCAGCGGCTCCGCGCGGCTCAGCAAAAGCCTGGACGACCCCCGGACGTCACCACCCACAGCCGTCTCCAAGTCCTGGCACTCCCACCCGAGGGCGACCTGGGCCAGCACCCCTACCCCAGCCCCCCGCCGTCGCACACTTGGCCTCTAAGGCCTGTGGCTGTGCCCGCCTCCCCACACCTGCCCCCCACAACCTGTCTCCCAGACACCCCCCATCTGGCCTCTCTTCCCCTCTCCTCCCTCCACGCCGGCCTCCACGCTCTTCCCGGAACATGCTGGTCCCTTCACAGGCTTCGCGCTGCCTGGAGGCTCTTCCCTGGGCACCTGCACAACCCACTCCTCTCCTCAGGCCTCGGACCCGGTTAGTACCAACCGCTTCCCCACAAGGGCGTCCCCAACCCCCGTCCAGCCACTGCACAACACGCCGCTGTGCTCGCTGGTTTCCTGTCCCCCAGCTAGACAGGAGCGTGTGAGGACGATGCCCCCGTCCTCTCTGCTCCCCGCTATACCCCCAATAGTGCCCAGGATGGAGAAAATGTTTGTCTTCTGTTAAATAAATGAAATTGTACCCTGGAGATTTAAAAGCATCTCCACTTGAGTACTCTGGGTTCGGAGAGCTCCTGAAGGCAATTATGGGAAACTGAAAGAGCTACTGCTTCTATCACACTTGCGTGGGCAGCTGACTTTGCACACGTTAACTCTTTATATTCACCCGAACCCCCTGCCCCCTGACAAAGGAAGAAGAAACGATGGCCCGGAGAGCTCGAGGTGCCTCTGTAGCACACACATGCCCAGCCACGGGGACAGATGGCTCTGAAAGGCGGACTCCAGAAGCCACGTGCCCGCTGCTCCCCCGCCACTCCGCAGATCTCAGTGCCCTTCCAGACACCTCACCTTGACTCCTTTCTTCTTGGTCTGCTCCAGGAAAAAGGTGTCCTGGCCAAGCAACGGCTGGTCCAGTGGGTCTGCGGAGACAGGGACAAGAGGCTGGGGGCGGGGGGGGGGGGGGGGGCGCATTCCAGCCAGAGAAAGGGGCGTGTCCCTCGGGGTTCTGCCCCATCCTTCATCATTTCACAAATGATGGCACTGACACCAAGGGAAGGACAACTGCCAGACCCCAAGGGGCCTCGAAGGACAGGCAAACCAGCCTGCCAACAGGAGCCAGAAAGCAAGGGAGAGTCAGGCTGAGGGGCAGGTGCCCCAACCACTGAGGAAACTCAACACCACTGTGAGACAGCTGAAGCCACACCCACAGAGCCCCTCAGACATGGTGCTCCTGTGCAGTGCACCACGCACACAACTGCACAGGTGGCCCTGTCCCCTCCCCACAGGTGAGAGTGGGTCACTCACTGTTTGGGGCCCAGAGATCGTAGAAGGGCCGCTCCACGGTGTCCTGAGGCCCAGGCCTGGTCTTGGTCACGGGAGGGTGGAGGAGCCGGGCCTGGGCCCTGCGCACCTCCCGGGGCAGCTCGCCCTGCTTCGCCAGCCTCTCCCATAGCTGCTCTTTCCGCTTAAGCTTCTTGGCGTTGGGGACCTGGTGGGCGAGGATGCTGGGTGGGGAGGGGCAGCACAGGAGCAGCAGGTGAGGCAGCGGCTGGAGAAGTGGCCTGGTCCCCCTGCTCCCCCATCGCCCCTGCAGCAGCTCTCCAGCATCTCCCTCCCTGCATCCTCCAATGCACAGCTGCTCAGGGCCCCTCCCAGCCCTCCCCTGCCCCCGAGTGGCCTCCAGACCCAGTAACACAACGTCTCCTAGGTCCTCACCCTGGACAGCCTCTAGGCACCTCACACTCATCCTGTCACAAGCAACCTTAGCATCACCCCCACACCCACTCCGCCTCCAGAGCGCCCCTCAGGGGCGGCCACCTGCCCACGCTGTTCCCTGTTCACCTTGTCCTGGACCTCTCCTTTCCCCTCCTCCAGCGGTCGGTCAGAAGCCCTGTCTGCCCCTGAACACGGCTCCCCCCAGACCCCCTCCATCCCCCAGCCTGGCCTAGGCCCCCAGTGGCTGTCTGGGCTGCGGACCCTGACCTCCAGGCTCCCGCTTTCCAAAGCCCAAACGCGATCCCCTCCCCTCTGGCCCCAACCCTAACCCTCCCCCCCAACAGCCCTCGCCCATCCCCCATGCCATGGAATTCCTTTAGGGCCAAGAAGTGGGTGGGGGCTGCTACAGAGAAGGGCATGGGGCTGGTGGGACAGCAGGGTCTGGGGTGGCGGGACACTCACTCTTTGGGGGCAGGGATCTTAGATGTGTTTTCAAGGATGAGGTCAACCCGCAGGGGTTTCTTGAGGAGCAGTGACTTCTTCTGGCCTTTGGTCCTTTTCTTGCGCTCTGGGAGTGGGAGAAAGGGGAGGAGTCAAGGCCTCAAGCCTCCCCAGTGCTGGAGACACCCCCCTCTACTGATGCCATCGAACCTGCAGCCCAGGGCACACCTGGACATCTCCAGGTTGATCCCAGCTCCCGCCTGACAGAAGAGGCCCCCCCAAGGGAAGGGCCAAGGGTGCCCGAGCACTGCCCTCCACCCCACCTGCATTCTGGACCAGCAGGAGGGAGGTCCTTTGCTGGGGACACAGAGGGGGTCAGAGCCGTGGCCTGCACATGTGGGGCTCCCAGATGCAGCGGGGAAAGGCCGCAGGAGGGACCCACAACATTTAAACAGATAGACAGCAAGCTGTCAGGTGACACTGAGGCCCACAGGCTGGGTGGGAAACGAAAGAGAACTGGACTTAGGATCCAGGATGGCTGATTTCCAGCACAGCATTCTCTCCCTTATACTTCCAAAGCCTAAGGGCTAAAAGCAAGGACTCTGGAACGAAACATACTAGGCCTGAATCCTTACCCCTCTATAGCCCAGAGGATCTCGTGTAAGGGATTGCTCCCCTATGCCTCAAAATGAGAATACGAATACCTACTCCCCCCCATAGAACGGTTGGGAGAACTTAACTAGAAAGTCCAGAAATGACCCTTAGCTCGCTTTCTAACCCCTCCTTATGGCAGATGGCTTTTTCTATTTCTTCTTCTACATCTTACATAAATCCTATTACTCAATGAAGCAATCCCTGACTCACTGCAGGCCCACTTGTTTCATCAGATCCTGGTGTTGCTATTTGGCAAATCAAAACAGGCAAGCTAAGACTAGTTTCTTACCTATTCATTAAAATAGATTTTTTTTTTCCATTAAAGGAAATACCTTGTAAGGATAAAGGACCTGATTCTTCAAAGCGGGTTCTTAACCTTATTCTGCAAGTTAACTGCAGACTCGCTTTCTAGCCTACTCATCTCAGGAGACCGCTGCCTGGTTTAAATGTGCACTGAAATCTCTAAGGCTCCAGAAAATCTGATTTCTTTAAGTCAGCCTTTAACGTACTTTCTGCTCATTGGAGACCATATTAATTATATTAGAGAAAAAATGCCTCGGCAAGTGACTAAATAGATTCTTCCAAGTTAGGTTATTCATACAGATGTCCTCCGAGGCTGGCGATTCTACATAAGGAAATATTACTTTAAGGGTACCACAAAACCCCCTCCTCACCTTTCTCCTTTGGGCCAGTATCCACGAAAAACAGTTTTTCATTGGGAGCCTCTGACACCAAGCCACTGGAGACGGAAATGCAGAACGTCAGGCAGAGACTTTTGGGAAGGATCAGATTTAACCCGTTGGGCCCTGCCCTCTTTCCACCAAGGGACCCTTCCGTACTAAAACCTGACTTCTCAGTTTACCAGTACCTAAAACTTCAAACTCCCCAAGCTAGTGCTGCCAGATAAAACTACAGAACACTCTGAATTTTCAATAACAAACATCTTCTTAGTAGAAATAAGTTGCACACAACAGGTATCGTAACACAAACGCGTCCTGCCTCCCTCCCCCAATTTTCCCAGACACACGTGCCCCCACTCCCGGCCGCGCACCCGGAAATCCCGCCCCACGCACCCGCTCGTGCGCTCCTGTAGCCGCACGTCCTCCAGGAACTGGTCTACTTCCAGCCCCAGCGGCTCCTCCGCGAGCCGCCGCCAGCCCCGCTTTCTGTTTCTCGGGCCTCGGCGGCGCCGCCTCAGCGCCGGGTCCACCGAAGTGGGCCGCAGCCCCAGAAAGCCCGAATCGGCCGCGCTTTTCGGGCACGGCCTCCCACCGCCGCCACTGCTTCCCGCCGCCATCTTGTCAAAGGAAGAGTTCTCTTTCCGGCGCCCAGAATTCCCGTTTGGGGTCTGCGCGCGCAGGTCTCCCGCCTTCTTCAGTGACGTATTTCCTGCATCCGCCATCTTGGTACGGTGGCTGGAGCGGCGAAGGGGCGAGGAGGCTGCCATCTTGGTAAGGGCTAAATGGCTCCTCCTCCCTCGAGTCTGCGCTGCAGAACCTGCAGAGTTGTGGCGGCCGCGGATTCTAGGTCCTCGGCTCTCGCCCTAAACAAAACACCTTTCCTAGCGACCCGAGGTCTTTGCTCAAGAGGGCTGTTTTTGTTTTTGAGGGTTATTATTTTTTATTCTCGTTTTCTTAAAAAGGAAAAACCGAATCATTAGTGGCAGATTCGGCACGAGACGCGTTCCAATCAAGGAACATCTGGCCTCTCGAAATGCACCAAGCCTTACATCCTGGGAATCAAAGAACGCTAGGAATGTCGAGGCTGGAGGCACAGTACGTAAGGTTGGAGGAATGTTTACAAACGTAGGCTAGTGGAAACCCTAGAAGTGCAATTTCCGTAACTTGGCTGTGCCTCAGTTTCCCCATCTGTACTTCGGGGGTGCTGACGCCTCCACCTCACACGATTATTGCGAAGGTTAAATGTGGTGGTCGACGTTAGGCGCGGGAGACTGTGCCTGGCACCCAAGCGTTGCCCCTGCTACCGCCTCGCCCCCACAGACTTCGTCCGTGAATCAACTGGTCTTCGCTCCAGACAAATAAGGAAGGAAGCTCCGGCCGTGGCAGCCATCCCGAGGGACCCAGGGCCTCGGGAAGCGAGTCCCCGAGCCATAAATGGAATAGGCACAGAGAGGGAGGGCGCCAGGCGGGGGCCACACAGCGGAGCTCCGGCGAGGGCCGGGCGCGGGGCACACCAGCCTGCCCGGCTCGCGCGTGGCCGCCAGGGGGCGCCGGGGCGCCGCGGAGGGGGGCGCGCGCGGGCGGGGCGTGCGGGGCGCGGGCCGGGGACCCCGCCCGGGGCGCGCGAGTGTGGGGGTGCGAGGGCCCCGCGGGCCTCGGCGGCCGGGTCACCTCCTCCCCTCCAGGGCGGCGGGCACCGCGGCGCCCCCGCCCGCCCCTGCCCCACGCCCCGGTTCCCAGGCCCCCGCGGCGGGGGCGGGATGTCCCGTGGGGGGAGCGGGCCCCAGAGTTAAGTTTTCTTCGGAAAATATTTCGCTCTGGCCCCCGGCCCGGGCCTGAGTCACTGGCTCGGCTGCTCTGAGTCATGCACGCTCCACCCCGGCCCGGGAACCCGGCGAGGCGCCCCGCCCCGCGCCCTGTCCCCAGGGAGCCCCCCCCCAGCCCCCAGCCCCCCCAGGCCAGCGTCACGCGGGGCAGGGAGAAGCCTCGGCTTTGCTTTATTCGCTCCATCGCTCGCTCGGTGGGAATACGAGTCCTCCCCGGCCCCTCCCAGCCCCGGGGCAGGGTCAGCCGTGGGGGGCGTGGGGGTCCCAGCCAGCTGCCTGGAAGGGGCCTCGTGCCTCGTCCCCCATCTTTTCCCCGGGTCCCCTGCCAGGGTCAAGCACGAATGTGTGGTGAAGGCAGGAAAAGGCGTGGGGGACGAGTGGTCCCTTTGGGGGGGGGGGGAATGTAGCACCAAGAACCACCCCCAACGGCCTCCCTGCAAGTGGTGGGGTCAAGGGAAAACCCTCCTGCCAGGAGGGACTGCAGTTAAATACGGACCGATTGGGGGGGGGGTCCCAGCTGTGGGGCGCCTGCGTGGCAGGGCCAGCATTCCAATCCAGGCCCGGGGTGGGGGTGCGGTGTGGGGGGACAGAAATACGCCCTTGGGGCACAGCCTGGAAGGCGCAAGGATGGAAGGGGCTTTCCTAGGTGCTCGGGGATCCTCGGTAGAGAATCGGCTATGCCCAGGGGGAGGGGGCGTTCTCCGAGCTGGGGGGGGGGGGCGGGGGTCCAGTTGCAGCAGCAGAAGGAAGGGTTTCTCTCCCAGATGAGCCCCAAAGGTCCGGAGGCCTGAGGACGTGGGCAGGGGTCCTTGCTGGCTGGGCGGGAGGAAGCCGGCCAAGGGGGCTTGTCTGCTCGTCAACCAAGGGCTGCTCTTTTGTGGGGAGACTTAGGGGCCGGGCAGCCTGGTTAGGGCTGGGGTGTGGTGGGGGTGCTGGCTCTCCCATGCCCTCCCCTCCTGAGAGTGTCAGCAGCACCTGGGCAGGCAGATTCATCTGTGTTGTTCTCTGCTGTAATCCCCAGAGCCTAGAAAAGGCCAAGCACAGAGTAGGTGCTCAATAAATATTTGAACGACAAGCAAGGCTGGAGGCCTGCGTGGGGTGCCCAGGTGTAGGTGAGGGCAGGGGCGTCA
The DNA here is from genome assembly GCF_030445035.2 of Dasypus novemcinctus. NCBI lineage: Eukaryota > Metazoa > Chordata > Mammalia > Cingulata > Dasypodidae > Dasypus > Dasypus novemcinctus. The sequence continues at coordinate 18,330 of NW_026688598.1, forward strand.
GGACAGGGGGGCGGTGAGGCCTTGTCCCTCCCCGGGGTCCCCACCCGACACGGCGCCCCAGGTGTCTGGGAGAGGGTGGGGGGCAGGGCGGGCAGGCAGGGAGCGTGAGGGCCAGGGAGGCGCGTGCGTGCAGCAGGCCAGCGCGGGGGAGCCACGGCCAGGCCGGCGAGAGGGGGGCCGTGGGCGGCGGCGGGCTCACTCGGCGGAGCCCTTGTGGCGCCGCTTGGAGGGCGGCACGAGGCGCCGCGGCAGGTTGGCGGGCAGCCCGTGGCCCTCGAGCTTGGCCTCGATGAGGTGGCTGGCCAGGGCGAACTCCTCGTCGTCCAGCATGCCGTCGCGGTCGACGTCGCTCAGCTTCCAGATGCGCCCCAGCACCGAGTTGGGGAGCTTGGTGCCCACCATCCAGGTCTTGGCCTTGGTGCCGCTCAGCTTGCCGTCGGCGGGCGCCAGGTTGTAGAAGATCTCGTCGTACTTGGACTTGTCCTTGGTCACCACCCACTCGGCCTCGTCGTCCGAGCCCTCCTCACCGTCCTCCAGGGCCTCGTCGGGCCCGCGCTCCACGAAGGGGCCCATGTGGGTGCCCTCGAAGGCGCCCCCCTGCACGCCCGCCTCGGTGCTCTCCAGCTCCTCCTGGCGCAGCAGGGGCATCAGCTTGGCGATGTCGTGCGTCAGCATCTCGTCGAGCGCCTCCAGCAGCTTCGGCTTCAGCGAGTGGAACTTGGTGAAGTCGTGCGCCATCAGCAGGTCCTGTGGGGGGGGGGGGACGGGCCAGGAGGGGCGGGGAAAGGGGACGGTGAGAAATCAGAGCTCGCCCAGGACAACTAACGAGGAGGTGAGGGCGGGCAACGACCATACGGAGGAACCGAGGGAGGCCACAGCTGCCCGCAAGAGCCCCTCTCACTTCGAGGTGGAGTGGGCACCACCAGCCCAGAGCGCTCAGGACTGGGGGTGAACCGTGGACTGGCGTGGACGTCCTGGTGGTCCACAGGCCGCTTATGACACCAGCGATGGAAGAGACTATCACCCATGTGGAGGCAGTGGGCATGGAGGCGCTGAGGGCGGGGAGCGGGAAAGCAGGGCATACGGGGGCGTTTGGGGGACTTGGGAATTGTCCTGAATGACACTGCAACGACAGATACAGGCCACAGTCAATCTTGTCATAACCTACAGAATTTGGTGGGAGACTGTAAACGAAACCTTACTCCACACTTAGCGACAAGGCTCCAAAATGTGTTCATCAGCTGCAATGCCTGTACCTCACTAATGAAGGATGTTGTTACTGTGGGAGGTGTGGGGAGCGGGGCATATGGGAACCCCGTGTATTTTTTATGCGACATTTGTATAATCGAAGTATCTCTAAAAATAAATAAAATAAAAAGAAATCGGGGCCGCCATCGCTGGGGCCCGGGGACCGCCTGGGAAGCTCGGGAGCAGCTGCGCACCGAGTGCGGACGTAGCTGAATATCGGAACAAGCTGTTGGGCAGTGACCACGGGAAGAGGCTCGCGTGAGTCCCAGGGGCCCTCCCACGGTGCCAGCCTCGCCCCCAGAATTCCTGGAGAGCAGAGAGGTGGGGGCCCCGGATGGCTCAGAAGAGCAGCCCGTTGCCAGTGGGCTGGATGTCAGGGGTCTGCCATCAGGTGCCGCTCCCAGCACTCACCCCGGCTGCCCGCCAGTGCCCCCGCCCTTAGACAAATGAAGAAAACGGAACGTCCGCCTCCACCACGGCCGCACCCCGCGGAACAGGCTAAGCGGCCAGCTGCCAGATCTGGAGGTGAGATTTGGAAAGGCCGGACTGCTCAGGGCCCCGGGCCCCCAGGAAGCCATTCTGAGCTCGCCAGCCGTGGGCGAGGGTCTGCGGCCGTGCCCCGGGAGTCCCCGCAGAGGCTTCACCTCTGGGCACCACGGAAGTTTCCTGCCACTGTGATCATAAAGGGGCGGGGCTGGGCGGCCCAGCTTCCAGCCCAGCTCTGCTGCTGCTACTCGGGCTGTGCGTCCTCGGGCAAGCACCTACACCTCTCTGCGCCTCGGGTCCTCCCGTTTGTGAAACAGGGTGACCACAATGCCCCCTCGTGTGTTCATCTCGATGAAGCACCCTGTGCACGTCAGCTGCTATTTCCCCAACCGGGATGACGTCGCCAGGGGCGCCAGGCAATGTGGGGAGCCGTTTCTGATGGCCACTGCCCCGGCCTTGGAGCCGCTCGGCTTGCCGTCGGCGGGCACAGGGATGTGGGAGATCTCGCTGTATTTGGACTTGTCCTGAGTCACCACCCACTTGGCCTCGTTGCCCGAGGCCTCCTCGCTCTCCCCGGCGCTGAAACCCCAGGGCTGTGAGAGGAACTGCAGTCCCCTGCAGCCCCTCGTGCCCTCTTCCTCAGTGTGGGATCTTAAGGCTCCCGGCTGCCAAAGGACAGGCGGCGCTTCCCAGCCTCCTTGCAGCCAGCCCTGGCCTCGTGACTAAGCTCTGGCCAATCAGGTGTAAGAACAAGTTGCACGTGCAATTCCTTGCCCTGTCAATACGGTAGCCCCTAGCCACCTGTGCTTGTTTAAATAATTAATTAAAATGAAGCACATGGGGAGCTGATGTGGCTCCAGCGATTAGAGTGCCAGCCTCCCACGTGGGAGGTCCCGGGTTCTGTCTCCCGTGCCTCCTGGAAACAAAACCTAACAAACGAAACAACCAACTCAGGGGACCGATGTGGCTCAGTAGTTTAGTGCCAACTTCCCACTTACAAGGTTCTGGGTTCAATCCCTGCCCCCTGCTACCTCAAAAAAAAAAAAAAAGAAAAGATTAAATATAATTTAAAATGCTTTTTTTTTTTTTTTCAGTTGCCCCAGTCATATTTCAAGGGCTCAACAACCATATGAGGCTAGTGACTACCATATTGAACAGTGGGACATAAAATATTTCCATCATTATAGAAAGCACTATTGAATAGCACTGTTCTAAGAAGTGGCCTTAAACAGAGACTATACCCATCTCTTCTCCTTTCCCCCCTGCCTCTTGCTGGCTGGATATAGATGCAATGGCCAGAGTTTCAGCAGCCATTTTGTACCATGAGGTTTCCTTAGGCCTGGAGGAGAAATAAGACAGGAGAAGAATAGAGACCTGGCTCTGTAAAGCAGCAAATTAGACCTGGACCAACTTCCAAAGATTTGATGAGGGAGAGAAATCTGTCTTAATTATACTCCTATCATTTTGGGTTTTCTCCTCACTCACCTATCCTAAGTCTTAAAACCACTGTTCTGTGGAACCATTTGTGGAAGATGCTTTCCAGAATCTACTGCCCATCCCTTCAGCATTTTTTTTTGAGGTACCAAGGCCGGGGATTGAACCCGGGACCTCATATGTGGGAAGTTGGCACTCAACCACACTGGCCACACTGCCTCCCCTGAGTTGTTTTTTTCGTTTGTTGATTGGTTGTTTAGTTTTTAGGAGGCACCAGAAACCCAACCCAGCACCTCCCGTGTGGGAAGCAGGCGCTCACCTGCCTGAGCCACATCTGCTTCCCTCCCTTCAGCTTCTGCTGAGGCCCCACCCTGGAGCCCCTCCTCCTCTCTCCCCCTCCGGGCAGCCCCCCACCTGCATCTTCTGGCAGTCGGGGAAGTCCCCCGGGGAGATGTGGTGCTCCAGCTGGATCTTAGCGAAGATGACGGGCAGTTTCAGGATCAGCTGCTTCTTCTTGTTCTCCTTCCCGAACACGGACGGCATCTCCTTCTTCAGGTAGCTGATGATGTAGGCGTGCACCTGCGGGAGAGCGGCGCTGTCATCCGAGCACCCATCGGAGTCACGGGGGGGTCGTTAAACACAGGCCGCCGGCCCGGCTCTCAGTAGGTCTGGATGGGGCCTGAGAACCTGCATTTCTAGGAAGCTCTCAGGTGATGCTGAAGCCGGCCCGAGGGGAGGGGAGAGGCCGCGCTTTGAGAACCACCTCTTCTCGCCTCCTCTGGGTCACCTCCGCCCCTCCCTGGCCTCAGCCCCCCTAAGCCGTCCACTCCCAAGCGTGCATACCAGCCTCTCCCTGCAGTACCTGCCTCCTCCACATTCCGAGACAGCTCCCCGTGCTCCCCGTCTCCGCGCCCTCCCCGGCCACCCGAGGGCCCGCTCACTCAGCTCTGCCCGGCCCTGAAGAGGCCCCCCCACCCCACTACCCGTTCAGGCCCGAAATCTGGAGGGCCTCCTTGACGGGAGCCCCCCAGCCCTCCCAGCCCCAGCCCAGCCCGCAGGGGGGAGAGCCCTGCTCCCCTCTTCGGCGCCACAGCCTCAGTGGCCACCCCCCAGCCACGGCTCGTCTGCCCGGGTCAAGCGGCGGGCGCCCCGCCCTGCCCCCTGCCTCTGCCCCCTGCAGCCTCTTCTCCATGGGGCAGCAGACCGAGGGTTTTAGAAACGGACAGAGGCTCCAGCCGCTCTCACTCCAAAGGCGGAATCGCTTCCCACCCAAATGCAGCACACCTGCCCTTCCACTCGCGTTTCCTCCCGCGCGGACCCGGGGGTTTTAAGAACCTACAAGAAATGTGCTTTCGCACTGCCTGAAAGGGGGAGAGAATCGGCGCCACCTCTCTGAAGACAGACACCGGGGAGATGTGCAAAAACGTAAAATTGGGCCACTCTTCGGACTAATTTGGGGAGGGGGATTTTGAAAATAAATTTTCTTTAAATGTTTTCTTTAGGTTTACAGGTATAAGGGTTCATTATTGCTTTTAAATGAAGTGTTAATCATATCAATCATTCTACCAATGTTAATTAATATAAATTAATATCATCAACAAAAAATAAACGTTAGGTGATGAATACATTACAATAAAGTTCAATTACACAACCAAAAAAAATCCTTCACTTAGTTTCAACTTCTAATATGATAAATAGTGATAAGATTTAAGCCATGTAAATACAAGCTCTCTGGGGCATCAGTTTTTTCAGGAGGTACCTGGGGCTGAGCCGGGACCTCGAACACGGGAGGCGGGCACTCCACCAGTGGCCCACAACCACTCCCTCCATCATTTTTCAGTGTAAAGAAGTTCTGAGACCCGAAGGTTTACGAGCTGTTGCTTCACGTCATTTGCCTCCTGCCAACATTGGCCACGTCCTCTCACTCCCCTCCTGTTCACTGCAGCTCCCTCACTGCCTCTTCCTTCTACCAGCATGCCGGCAGCTTCCTGCCCCAGGGCCTTTGCATGCACGGTTCCGCTGCCTGGTTCTGCCCAGTCTTCCAAAGCCAGCTCCCTCAGCTTCCTGGAGACATCACCTCCTCACAGAGGCCGTCCCCACGCAAAGCAGGTGCCCCAACCTCCCCCCCCCCATTATTTGATCATTTGTCATTACTGTATCTGTTGATTTACCTATTCTGTCTCCCTCCATCACAATATGAGATCCAGGAGGGCTGGGCCGGGGCTTTTCCCTGTCTCCCCAGCACAGGGGCAGTACGCATGGCAAGCACTCAAGAAATTTTTGTGGAATAAACCAATGAACTTGAGGATTTTGGAACCATAGATCTTATAAAATATATATATATATGTGAAGAGGGAGGGCAGGATAACGGGTGTTGGTAGGTCCCTTTTTCTTTTTTTTAAAGGCGGTTTAATAATTAAAAATGGGAAGTGGATGTGGCTCAAGCAATTGGGCTCCTGCCTACCACACAGGAGGTCCCTGGATGGGTTCCCGCTGCCTCCTAAAGAAGACAGCGAGCTGGCGCAACGGACAGGTGCAGCAAGCTGACACAACAAGACGATGCAACAAGAGACACAAGAAGAAAAACACAACGAGAGACACAACAAAGCAGGGAACCGAGGTGGCTCAAGTGATTACGTGCCTCCCTCCCGCATGGGAGGTCGCAGGTTCGGCTCCTGGTGCCTCCCAAAGAAACAAGGAAGACAAACAGACACAGCAAGTGCAAACAACGAGGGGGTGGGGAGAGACAAACAATAAACATAAATCTTAAAAAAATAATTAAATATATCTGCTTATATAAAAAGAATCTGCCTGGAAAAGGCACACACACATACAACTGGTTATGGGGGTTGCCTCTAAGGAAAAGATCCTGAGCGCTGGCAGGGGGCACGGAGTGGGAGCCCATTTTACAAAGGGTGGGTGTTTAATGTTTAACCACGGGAGGGCCTTACGTTTTCAATTAAAAAAACAACATTCAATTCCTTTGATGTCTCACAGGCTAGAATGCTGGGAGTCTGGGGGCCCCTGGCAGGCTCTGAATCCTCATCTCTGCTCACCCTCTGCCATGTCCCAGCCATGCGTTTTCTTGCCCCAGGGCCTTTGCACCTGCTTTTCCTTCTGCGGGGGTCCTCCTTCCCCCAGATCTCCGGCCAGCTCACCCTTGCGCCTCCTGATCCTTGCTGGGATGTCACGGGCTCAGCAAGGCCCTCCCCGGCCTCCTCTCTGTCCCTCTCCTCTGCTTCATTCTTCACCATCGCTTCAGCCCTCCCAATATCTGCCTCTCGGCCACCTTCCTGGAATCACCCCTCCTTGCAGCTGTCACTTCCGGCGAAGGGCAGAGCTGGAGGGACTCACCCAACACCCTCCTTCTCAGAGGGGGAAACTGAGGCACAGAGCGTGGGGTGGGGAGGTTCCCGAGGGAGTGGGGGAAGGCCTTGTACCTTTCAGGAGAGCAGAGGGCAGGTAAAGGGCGTGGGCTACGGAGTCGAGTGGGCGGGGGGTGGGGGGTCGGGGCGGGGGGCATCAGGCCAGGTCACGCTGACCCCCGGGCGCCGCGCTCAGGAGTCTGGGTCCGAGCCGCACTGGGGAGCCACGGATGGATCCCCCAGAAGGGCGGGAGGGAGCGGCCGAAGTCCAAGCCGCCAACCCGGGACGGGGAGCGGCCGGGGGGGCGCAGGGCCCGCGGCTCCTTGGGGGCCAGCCGAGGGGGGGCGCGAGGCGCTGATGGCTTTTCCAGAGAGGAAGCGGGGGAAGGTGCCAGGAAGAGATAAGGGGGGCGGGCTGCGCGGCGGGGGCGCGTCCCGGGCTCCGGGGTTTGTCCGGGTTTCCGGCGCCGCCCCCCGCCCGCCCGGGGCACCAGGTGTCCCGGCCACCCCGCTCCCACCCCGCTCCCACCCCGCTCCCGAGGCCCACGCGCCGCAGGGGGCCACCAGGCCGGGCCCGGGGGAAAACGGGGTGAGCCAGGGGAGCCGGAGGGAGCCGGGCGGGAAGCGGGGAGGGGAGAGGGAGGGGGAGGCGGGGGGGGGCAGGGGGGGCAGGAGGGGCAGGGGGAAGAGGGAGGGGGCAGGAGAGGGAGGGCAGCGGAGGCGGGCGGCGCGGGGCGCAGGCTCCGGCCCCGCAGGGGAAGGTGCAGGCCAGGCCCGCCGCGCCCGCTCCTGAGCGGGATTCCTGGGGGGGGGGTCTGACTCACCCCTCTCGGCCGCTCTCTAAACCAACACCGCGGGCTCCTCACCTCGCAGCGCCTCCCGCCCGCCCCTGCCGGCACCCAGCCCGCCCCCGCCCGGCCCCGCGGCTCCTGAGTCAGTGCTCCCCGTGCTCTCCGTGCTCCTCGTGCTCCCAGTGCTCCCCGTGCTCCCGCTCCCAGTGCTCCCAGTGCTCCCGCTCCCAGTGCTCCCCGTGCTCCCGCTCCTCGTTCTCTCCGTGCTCCCAGTGCTCCCACTCCCAAGGCCCCGGCCGGCCTCTCCCGCCTCCAGCCCCAGCCTCACCCCCCACACCAGCTCTCCCGAAGGCAGCTGGAACTCCATCCTGTGTGTCCCCCCCCCCCCACTTTACACTCCGCCAGGGCTCCCCAGGCCCCGCTCCTCACCGCAGCCGCAAAGCCCGGGGGGGGGGGGGGGGTCCGACCCCCACCCGCCTCCCCGCCCGCCCCACCGTGCTCTCCGCGCCTGCGCCTGCGCGCCCGGGCACCTGCAGTCCCGCACTTGTTGGTCCGACCGCCCTGGCACCTCATTTCCTGCTCCAGGTCTCAGCCCCCTGCCCTCTCCCCCAAGCAGCCCCTCACCCCCACCCCAGCCCTGCCCACAGCAGACTGGGAGAGCCTGGGAGAGCCTGGGAGAGGGGGCTGGGCCCGTCCCGGTCCCAGGCCTGGAGGAGGTTTTGTTGAACGTGAGTGTTTGCTGAATGTCAATCATCCAGTAAATATTTACCCAGCACCTGCTCTGCTCCCGAGGGGAGGCCGCGGCAACCCTGCAGGATCCCCGACTCTGGCGCTTAAGTGAGAGCCGGGGAGACGATCGACTGGAAACCCAGTGAAGGAGAGCGTGGGTCCACATAAAAGGGAGGGCAGGGAAGGTCCCCGCGCAGGTGACACTGCGGTGGCGACTCGGAGGAAGTGAGGAGGGAGCCCTGTGGGTCCCTAGGCGCCAGAGCCGGAGAGAAGGGCTCCAGGGGGACAGCAGCCGGCGCAAAGGCCCTGCGGGGGGACCCAGTGTGGCCGCAGCTCAGCGAGGGGCGGGGGCAGGCGTGGGGGGTGAGGACAGCAGGGGAGCGGGAAGAGGGGCCCAAGGCCTCGGCGACGACCTGGCTCCTGCTGGAGCCCCCAGCCTGGGCGCAGAGGGGGGCCCTCCCACCCGCTGGGCAGCAGGAGCTGCAGGCCGGCGTCGCGGGCCAGACCCAGCTCGGGAGGATCAAGTCCTGGCGGGGGGGAGGCGGTGGGAGGTGGGAGGAGCGCCCCCCCACTCGGGCCCCGCGGCTCACCCGCACCAGCCGGGCGCGCTTCACCAGGTCGTTGAGCTTGCGCAGGGCGGCGTGGCGCGGCAGGCCCTGGATGTCGCGGAAGAGGTCCTGCTCCTCCAGCTCGAAGAGGCGCCGGTTGTCGGGCACGAGCAGCGGCTGCGCCCAGAAGGAGCCGATGTAGACGCGCAGCACCTCGGGCGTGCCCACCACCTTGCCCAGCGCCCACATGAGCGCGCCGTACACGCGCATCAGCTGCTGCGTCTCCACCAGGTCGGCCTTGTTGAGCACCACGCGGATCTTGTCCTCGTGGCCGCGCAGCGCGCCGATGGCCTCCGAGAACTCGTCCGAGATCTCCAGCTTGTGCGCGTCGAAGAGCAGGACGATGAGGTCCACGCGCTCGGCGAACCAGCGCAGCACGGCCGGGAAGTCGTAGCCTGGGGGGGCCGGGGCGCGGGGACAGAGTCAGCCCCTCCGCCCCCGCCGGGGGAGGGCTCCGTGGCTTCGGGCCGTGCAGATGTTCAGGTTGTTAACTGGTGAAACCCTTGTCCACAGGAAATAGCCAAAGCCGGAGGGTGTCCCACTGCTGGGGTCGCCCGGCCCCCAGAGGGCCCCCAACACCCTGGCCCCAAGCCCTCAGGCCACCTGGCCAGGTGTGCGTTACCAGAGCAATCACACTGCACCCCTTTAGAAGAAATTAATCCTGGGGAGTGAATTTGGCTCAGTGGTTGACCACCTGCCTCCCATATACAAGGTGCTGGGTTCAATCTCCAGTACCTCTTTAAAGAAAAAATGAATCCACTCCATTCAGCAAGTATTAGTGATGCTAAAATATTGAGAGGTTTCCTACGGGGACCCCCCATGATTCTCTGCCCATCCCCCCACCCCTCTCCCCGGGACCCCAGGATCTCCCCAGCATCCTGCGAGGAGCTAACGCACACCTGGCCCTGGCAGAGGTGGTAAGGCACACCTGGCCACAGCAGATGTGCACGACTTGACGTTCATTTAACAGATTTACTGAGAACCTTCTCTGGGCTGGGTCCTGTCCCAGATGCTGGGGTGCCACAGAAAACACCCAGACGAGGTCCCTTGCACAGCACCCATCCCAGCGGTTGTTTGGCGCCTGTGTTCATTCATTCACTCATCCCTGTCACCATTCAATTCCTCATTCACTCATTCACCAAGGCGTTGGCGTTTGCTTGGTCACTCACTGGGGCATGAGTTCATTCAACTGCTGCCACTCGGGCAAGCAGAGGCGGAGACCCCCTGACCTGGCAGCCAGCAAGCCCTGGCATTGAAGCCTTGCTCTGCGCCACCCCCACCCTGGCTGTGTGACCTTAGACAAGTGGCTCAACCTCTCTGAGCGTCTGCTTCCTCTTCTAAAAAATGGAAATCGTAACAGGACCTAACTCATAGGGCTGGTGCGCAGGTTAAAAGAACATAAATGAGTTAAAGAGCGCACACACCGTTTTCAGCTGGCATTGGCCCGTACCCGTAACATGGGTAAGCAGGATGGCATGTAAATTAGCCCGCAGGAGAACTGAACAAGGCTAGTTTTGTGCAGGCCGGGCACCGCGGGAGCCAGGCGTTCTCCCATTCCCCCAGCGCGCTAGGGACGCGGCGGTGGCAGACAGCACCGCCCTGTCCTCCCAGTCCACTGGGGGCTGGGATGGGGGAGTCCAGAGGGGGTGCCTGATCCAGACCGGGGGTGGGGGGCGGGGGGCTTCCTGGAGGAGGCGCCGTGGAGCGCGACCCTGGGGCTGAGGGGTGGCCTTGCAGCGGCGCAGTCAGGTCTGACTCGGGCTGCCCAGGTCGGGTCCCTGCCGCTGTCTCCCGCCTCGGCTACGATCAAGGCCATTTCCACAGACCCCTGTTCATCAGGGCTTTTCAGCAAAACGGTCGCAGGCTCAGTACCCGTGGGGCTAAAATCCCAGAGCCGGTGCCACTGTCCTCTGAAACGCTCACCTCCCGCGTTCTACCTAACGAAGCTGTTCCGCTTCTCAGTGCTCAAGCGCGCCTCCCGCCACGCAGGGCAGCCACGGCAGCGGGCACGCACGTGCCAGTGCGTGTACCGCAGAATCACCTCATTCTCTCATCACTTACAAAATGCGCCTTCCAGAAAACGGAATCCTACGGCTTCTTTTCTTAAGGGTTGCCTATATGTATCTTATCTCACAGAGGGACCATAATTTAAAGAGATATTTCTCTCTGCTGATGCATTTAGGTCGTTCCCATTTTTAGGAAGCTAAAACAATATGCTGAACGTGTCCCCTACCTCAATCCTAATGTGTTATTAACTACTGTCTTGGAATAAGTTGCTATGATATTGACAAAAACCAAACCAAATCAAAAGACAACCCTAGAGCTAGCACTTAGATGATCCCCATTTTCAGATGAGAGCAATGAGGCACAGAGAGGTTACAGCACCTACCCAAGATGCACAGCTGGGAGGCAGCAGAGCAGGGATTGGGACCCCGGACTCCAGCTGGAGGGAGGCTGCTGAGGAGGAAGCAGGGAAGCAGGCTCCTCCAGGGCCTCGGGGACCCAGGGGGGCGGGGCGGTGGGCATTATTTTGGGGGAGGAAGGGCCGTGTCACCAGAGGGATGACAGCTGCGATCGCCCCTCCCACCAGCAGAAGCACACACACCAGCCGGGATTTGGAAAGAGCGTCTCATGGGGTGGGGAGGGATGGAGGGAGGGAGGTTGAGTCAGTGTGGGGAAGCCGACGTGGCAGCGAGGAGCCCAGCAGTCACGGATGACGTTTAGATGA
>NW_026688599.1:0-29615 GCF_030445035.2 Dasypus novemcinctus
TGCATTGTGTGCCTATTACGTACCAGATGGGGCACTGGTATGTAAATGAGATTCCTTCCCTCTGAAGCAATGGTGCTTGGTGTGTGCCTACACACGCGCGTGATATCCTCCACAGAAAACCACCCAGGGGGAGGAGGGGTAACCCTGGCAGGAGTGGGTTTACACGAGTGGTCAGAGGGGAAGCAGAAATTGGGGGGCGACCTAGGTTCCCTGATCAGTAATCCTCCGATCTGCTTGGAGACTCCAGGAAAAGGTGGAATGTGGTATCAACCACATCAGGATGGAAGATTCTATTCCCAAAGTGGTTTCCATCTCTGCAAGAGAAGAAAGAAGAGCTTGGCCACAGGCCTACAGGTCCTGCCCTAACCAAAAGGGAAGCTCTCAGGCAGTTGTTGGTACTCCCATGGGGCTGCTGACGTGGGCTCAGTCTGGCCAAAGTTGGCCCCTTCACCTTTGTCAGACATGGAAGAAGAAAGGGGGTGCCCTGCAAGAACGGTACTGCAGATCAATTGTTGGCAGACTAAAAGATGCTCTAATGTGCATGCTTCTTGCATATTGCACTCAAAAGCATGCCAGCCTTCCTCTAGCAAACGAGATACCGTGAATTTTCCTGGGCAGCCTGCAGAAACGTGTTTCTCTTTGAGACCTAACATGTGGAGAAAGCACGAACCCCTCGCTCAGTCAGCATCAGGCATTTGTTTTAAAGAAAGGAAATCTTTCGTTTTAAAGAAGTGAATTTGCAGGGTAACTAAAGCTCACTCCTTTTAAACCCTGAAACTTAAAGGCAAAAGTGCATCTATTTAAAACAAAAACCCGCATCCACGCTGCATTACGCATGTCGCTGTTTCCTAGATGACATTGACACAACTGAACTTCTCTTGGTCGCCCACTCGCTCAGAAGATGGATGACTGTTTTATGCTGAAGGACAAGGAGGCCTTTACAGTCTCTTTGTCCCTACATTAGATGGCCTCACCCTGCTAGCCTCTTTGCTCCCTTGTTTTGGGTTTGTTCCAGCCTCTGACAGTCTCCCCTTCTCACAGCTTAAAACATTCCCGAGACCTCTCTGCCTCTGTCTGCACCTGCTCTCATTACCTTTGCCTCCAACTAGCTCCTCCTCCTTTTGTCTTCCTGATCCGGGCTATTGGCACCCCTGTTCCCTGAGTCTGTTAAATCTAAACAAAAGCAGGAACCGGAAGGAAACTTCAAGTCAACCAGTTTGCTTAGAATAGTGTGTGAAGTAAGAGTAAAAAGGTTCTAAGGGAAAAGGACCTGAGAATTTCTGTGACCAACACAGAAAGAACTTTAAAGCAGGAATTCCTAGCATATTTTTGCTCTTCCTGATTGTTCCAGATACTCGAGATTGCCAAGTCCAGCAAGTTCTGGAAACACGGTATCCTTCGTTGTTCAGGGTCTTTGGTTTGTCTCCTTTTGTTGAAAGGCAATCGATTGGGTATCATTCAGAAACAGGCCACAGTTTGGGGGCTCCGAGGGAGCTTTCAATCTCCTCTCCCCAACTCAATTCCCTTATTACACAATTCCCCAAAATCCAGGACTCCAAGTCAGAAAGAGCAGCTGGCAGGATGAGGGCTGGTGTGAAATGAGAGCTACCCTGCCTCCTCCCTTCTCGTTTTCTTTTCCTTCTCCATGAGAGCGGGCTCCCCACCCCGCCCCACCCCGCCCCACCCCCACTGCCTTGCGCACTTGTCGAAACCAGGCCAGGGAGAAGCGCTGACCCGGAATAAGCGAGAGGCCTTGCAAATAAGGCTTGCTAAAGTGACAGAGGGGAGTGCAGCTGTCAGGCAGGGGCAGGGAAGGGTGCCTTGGCAGGCCACCCCATTCAGGGGCTGATGCACCAGTGTGCCCGGAGCGGGCCAGCATCAGGCAAGGCCTGACTTCCTGTCGCCCAACTCAGAGGATGGATGCGTAAAGGCGGACGCCAACGCAGCCCATGGCAATGCGGGCCCAGTCCTTCCCCGGGGCAGGAATGCCTGGCACGATTTTCCTCAGGGGCCATCCTCGGTGAAGTTCTGGGAAGCCGAAACAGGGATCAGAGGGCTACCTGGCAGGTAAGGCCAGGGCAAGGAGACAACCTGTCTGGGGACTTGTGTCGTGGAAAGAAGAACCAGTCCTTACAGTTTCTCCAGCCTCTCGACACCGTGCTGATCACTCCTGCCTTTAACACAATCTAGCAACCTGGTCCCGGTATGACAGGCTAAGCCAGGCCTTTCCTTGGTATCCTGAGACCAGGTCCCTGACATCTTGGATGAAACAGGCCGCTCCAGCTCTTCTTTCCGCAGGCCCTAAATGAGTGCCAAGAGGGAAAGGGCTGGAGAGAGCGAGGGGTTCGGACTCGCCCGCAGTCGGGGCTCTTAGTTTCCCAGGCACGGGAGTTCCTCACAGGAGCCCCCACCCCCATAAGCTGCCGCCAAGGGCCACTCGTGACCTAAGTCCTCCCAGCCTTCCCTAGCAGCTTCTAGAAGCCTGGCTTAAGAGTGTGGATTCTCAGAGAAAGCCTGAAAGGGGACAGCGCCGAGACGGGTGCAGGTGTTTCCCACAGGATACCCCCACCCCCACCCCAGCTTCTCCTAAGCACCCAAAAGGCCCAGGTTCCTGCCGGGCCCAGCCCTGCCCTGTCACTCACCAGGGGACACCTCACGTGACCTTGTGGGAGCTGCCGCGGGGGGGACGGGCCGGGCAGAGCAGCCCCTCCCACAGCCTCCTCAATGACCTCCCGGGCAGCTTTTCCAAGCTGTCTCTTTGGATAACACGGGAGCTTTGGAATGAGGCAGGGAGAGAAAGACGTGAGGAGTGGGGGTGGGGGAGCCTTTCTCTGAGCTTATTAAAAATCTTTTGTGTGCCAGAGAATACGTCCAGTCTTGTCCGCCTTGCACCTCCGGCACTTAACTTTTTCAGGCCTGACGGGCATAAACGCTTCAGTTAGTTCCTGAAACCAAAGACCCTCCTCGGTCTTCGACTGTGTCTGGGTTTCCTTTATGTGGCCGTCATAATTAGGCAGCGGCCCCGACCCCAGGTCCCGAGGTGCCCACTCCAGCTCTCCACAGCCCCCGCCGTGCCTCTGAGGACCCACACGCTGTGCCAGGCTGGGAGAACAGTCTGGAAGGAATGCCCGTTGTCAAACAAATCATCACCCGGGGAACACAAAAGCCGCAGGGACCCTCGGGGTGCCGCTGCCACTCGGGCCGGCGGCATCAGAGAGGCCGGCCTTCCTGTGTGGCGCTCGAGCCCCAAGTTTGGAGACAGAAAGCTGGCTTGTGGCCAGCGGCGGCGGCGGCGGACACCTTATCTAAACAAAGGGAGAGGGTACAGAGTGCAGTGTTATCGCAGGCGCACAACAGGCTCCGGGAGGGGAAAGGGTGGGTGGACGCTGCGTGGGTGGTTTTGCATCGCGATTTTCTTTCTTTTATTTTTTTTCCTTTCACGGCCGTTGTTTTCTTTTTTATCTGTTCGGTTTTGTAGTATCCGACAGCCAGGCGCTTGGCAGAACCTGGCGGCGATACCCACCCGGCCCTTCCCAGTCCCAACGGCCCCTGTCAACTTTTACAACCCCGAGCTGAAACTCCAGGCATATCTCTCAGGGCCGGCACCCGGCGATTTATTTGCCCGGCCTGTCCAGCCTGACATTTTTCGCATATGCGTTACCCCCACAGTTGCTTCAACTTCCCTCCGGCAAATGCCAGTCAACGCCTGGTCCAATTTCCAACTGGGAGGTGTCAAGCGTTTCATCTTTTCAGGCTCTCGTGCCGGTGACTGTCATTTTCATCTCTGTTCAGCTTTTGACCTGAAGGAAGAGGAAGACTCCTCCATTGTGAAAATTGCTCTCTTTCACTGGGAACCATTGTTAGTGCTAACAGCCTCACCAGGCCTGCCATCAAAGGGCCCCGTCTGGACCCCCTGCCTGTAGAGGTCGGACACACACACGCACACACACACACACACGACTCCAAGGGGACACGGTTGGCCTAGGTCAGCCGGTGAGGGCCACAGCCTCTGCCACTTCTATGGCCCCCTCCGTGTTCTGGAACCCTGGTCAACCGGGCCTTTCATTCTTTTTTTAATCCTTTACACAAACAGTGTGTGGGCATGAGCATGCATATGCGTGTGTGTCTTTGAAATCATCCACACACACAAAAAAAGGGGGGGGGGAGCGGTTTCATGGTTGAGCCTGACCTGGTGCGACGTGGAATATATTATTTCTTTCCAAGCGTGGCTAGCCTATCTACACGTGAAGCCCAGATCAAATGCGGCCCACAGAAACAATGGTAGGAAGCCGAACCAGAGTGAATCGATTCCTTGATCCTGCTGTACCAAAAAATTAAAGAGGCGCACTCCTGGGGTTTTTAACCCAGTTAAGACTTCAGCGATGGCGTGTTTCCCATGTTCCTGGACCTCTTGTTCTGGCTTCCTTTTTCTGTGTCTGAAATGTGGAACAGAGCAAGCAGTGTCAAGTTCTGCAGGTCCATCTGGCTGTTTAAGAAAAAAATCAAACAACTCCACCCCTTCGCTCTCAACACACACACACACACACACACACACAGAGGCTTGTTTTGCTTTTTTCCCGTAACCCAAGAGGACAGAATCCGACGTTACCCCCAAACAAGGCAACAAGAAGGAGAAGGCAGAAAGGGCCCTGTCGAGCATCAGCTCTTCAGAGGAAAACGTCTTCAAGCCAAGAAAGTTCTAGTCCTGCCCGTAGCCCGTCCAGTCTCTCCAGCCCCAAGTGATGACCCAGCCCCTGCGCTCTCAAAGAGCTGTTTAAATATGTAGGTGGTCTTGCTCCTGTTGGCTGGGTTTTATGTCGGCATTGACCCCAGGCTGACCCCAGCCCTGAAGATCCCGGATTGCCCTGCCCACTGAGCTCTGGAGGGTGGAGCTTGCTGTTGAGTGAGGCCAGCCGCTCGGGGCCCTCTGATGGGCCACCAGGGCTACCCTGTCGGGCTGGTTGGCTGCAGCCGGCGTCCTCTCCTGACCTCTGCTCTAACCCCAGAGAGGCCCTTTATTTAGACGCCATAGTACGGCCTGATCCTCAAGTCCCGGATTCGCTTGCTGCAGACGAGCCAGAGATGACCACAGACCAACTCCAGAGAGCTCCCCACAAGAGGCCACAGAGGCCTCGGGAGGGAAGGCTCTGGCAGAACTGGAACAGAGAACCGAGGTTGGCATCTCCAAGGCCCGAGTTCACATGCCAGCTCTCTTGCTGACGTGTTGTGTGGCCCTCGGGCCCTCTGATTGAACCTCTCTGGTGATGATGGCCCCTGCCTCAATAAAATGGAGGCGGGGAAGATGCGGAAGGTGGAGCAGAGAGAGATTGAGAGGTGCTGTCTTTGAAGTTTGCAGTGAGGGGGCCACAAGCCAAGGCACACCGGCCCGGTGAAGCTGATTTTGGACCTCGGACTTCCAGAACTGTGGGAGAAGAAATCTTTGTTCTTTTAAGCCACCCACTTGGTGGTCATTTTCATAGCAGCCCTGGGAGACAGATTCAGGGTTTACTACGTTCCCACGTCTGAGAACCGTCAGGAGAGTTAACGGAGATGCTACTGCCTATCAGTACCTGGCTTGTATTATCTTCAGGGGCTCTTGCAACATGCAGGTCACGCATGGACCGAGCAGTCGTTGGCCACGTTTTACTGATTAGGAAATGGAGGCTCTGAGAAATTGTCTTGCAGGTCACATGCTGTTTGGTGGCAGAGCCAGGACTAGAAGTGACATCACCCGGAATCTGGTATCGCTCCCTCTCCACCACCCACCAGCCCCTCTCTCCTCTGAAAAATCCGACTCAGAGGGAAAGGAGGCCCCAAGCCACTTTGCCCTCCCTGCCCCCACCCCCGCCAGCTTGGCAAGGCCTCCCAAGGGCCTGGAGGACAAGGGCACACAGAGATAATAACAGGGCCGCCCCCTCCTTGAGGAGCTGTGGGATCAGCTATTGTGCGACTGTACAGAAATGGCGGCCACGACGCATTGGTGACAGAGCTTGCCAACCCCATGCCAAGGCTGGGGGACACCCGGGACTTCCCTGCAGCTGGAGAGCCTCAGGGAAGATTGCCAGGAGCACCACACAGGGAGCCTCTCAGGGAGGCCCTATGCAATCGCTCACCCACGTGTGCCCCAGGGAAGGGCCTGGGACCTGCTGGCGACACCTGACCCAGCCCAGGGAGCCAGGAACCTCTGGGGACCCTGGGAACTGGACTGCAAAGCTCTGTTGCACATCTCCTGCATAATCTCTCGCTTTTTCGCTGGCCCTGGCTCTTACTCTCACTTTTCACCCTGCCTCCCCTCCTCCTTGCTCTCTCGTGCTCTCTTGCTCTGTGCTGTCATCCTCTTGCTTGCTTGCTCTCTCTTGTTGCTCGCTTTCACATGCTCTTTCGTGTCCCCACCCTCTCTCACGTTCTCACGCTCCTTGGCTCTTTTTCATCGCCTTCGCTCACCCTTCCACTGGCTCTTTCTCATTGCTTTCTCTCTCTTGCCAGCCCCCTTGGGCTCATTCGCTCTTGCTCTTTTCCTCTGCTGTCTTGTTCTCTCCCTTTCCTACGCTCTCCTGCTCTCTGCTCTCAGGTGCAATGTAGGCTCCCGGGGTCCCCCCGCCCCCAGCTCCGGTGGGGGTGGGCTTCCCTGGAGACAGCAACCTTGCTTAACCTTTTCCCCTACCCTAGCCTGCTTCCCTCCCTCCCTCGCTGGTTTCTCCTGAAGGCGTGCACTCCATAAATCACATGCATGTGAATCCTCATCTCAGGATCTGCTTCTAGAGGAGTTGGCCCAGGTAGATGAGGATCTGCTTCTAGAGGAGTTGGCCCAGGTAGATGAGGATCTGCTTCTAGAGGAGTTGGCCCAGGTAGATGAGGGAATAGGAGGGAATGAAAAAGGGAGCCGCCAAGAGGCAGGGCCACAGCAATTGCATGTGGTGACCCAATAGCACAGGGTGAGGCTAGAGAAGTTGCAGGACAATACCATCACAGCAGACCTCGGGGGCCTCAGCTAAGGAGACCAAACTTTCTCCTAAGGGCAGTGAAGAGCCAGGGGAGGTTTTAGAGCAGAGGTTCTTAATAAGGGGTCCAAGAGCTTGAACCGAAATTCAAAAAACATTCTTGTGAGGACGTGTTGGTGCACGTGTGATGTATTTATTAACTAATACACAGTAGAGTGTGGACTTAGTAAGGGGTCCATGGTTTTCACCTGACTGGCAAAGGGGTCCGTGGAACAAAAAAGGTTAAGAAGCCCTGTTTTAGAGCAAGCCAGGGCTATATCTAAGCACTTACTTTGGCGGCCTAGTAGAAGGAAAAGGGGAGCAGCAGCTGGAGGGAGGGGGTTGGACAAGATGACTTCTTAGGTCCCTTTCTTTTTTTTTTCCTTAAGATTTATTTATTTATTTCTCTCTCTCCCCTACCCCCCCCCCATCCCGGTTGTCTGTTCTCTGTGTCTTCTTTGTCCGCTTCTGTTGTCAGTGGCACGGGAATCTGTGTTTCTTTTTGTTGCATCATCTTGTGTCAGCTCTCCATGTGTGCGGTGCCATTCCTGGACAGGCTGCACTTTCTTTCGCGCTGGGCGGCTCTCCTTACGGGGCGCACTGCTTGCGCGTGGGGCTCCCCTACGCGGAGACACCCCTGCGTGGCAGGGCACTCCTTGCACGCATCAGCACTGCGCATGGGCCAGCTCCACACGGGTCAAGGAGGCCCGGGGTTTGAACCGCGGACCTCCCATGTGGTAGACGGACGCCCTAACCAAGTCTGCCGCCCCCTCTTAGGTCCCTTTCAACCTAGAAATTCTAAAAGTTTCTAGGGAAGGTAGGGAGAGCTGTGAGATGTGGAGAAGAAACCCAGGCAGGGGTTGGCTGGTCAAGGACCCCTGATGGCAATTATCAGGAGAGAGGGCAAATAGAGTAAGCGGCAGGCCAGGGGGCTGCATGGGTGCCAGGCTTAGCTGCATGCCATTTCCACTTAGACCCATCATGCCATCGGGTCTGGAGGGTCTTGAAGATGTCTGGGACTGGCAGGTGGGGCAGGAGGACAGAACTGGGACAGCCGAGACGGCCTGGCGAGGATGGATTGGGACGTAGCTGCGTGAGGCCTGGGCCAGGGCCAGGTGGGCACGGGACCGTTGCGTGTCTCCAGCTTGGCGGGCAGGCCCTCTGCACGATGCTGGGACCACCCTCTGTCCCTGCCTGCCTCCCCCCCCTGCTCAGCCCACCCTCCACCTTGGGCATACAGGGGCCAGCCTGGGTGAAGGGTTTTCTGGCCTCCAGCCGTCGCCTGGGAGACCAGGCAGCTGCCAAAGCCTCAGACTGCCCTCTCTGCAGGAGGCCCAGCTTGCTGCCACCCAGTGTTTTTCCTCACTGCCTCTTGGCTGGGCCCTCTGCCTGTCTGGTGACGGGGCCGGGAGAGCCGATGGCAGCGAATGGGCACAGGCCCGGGGTGGGGGTGGGGAGGGGGGAGCCGCGAGGGGCCTCTTGGTCATTAGCATGCATCCCCGTTCAGCAAGCCTTTCTCCAGCGCCCCGGCCACTCTTGCCAAGTGCCATGTGCAGAGCAGCAGGGAACAGGGCAGGACGAGGTGCCCAGAACCAAGAGTCCTGGGAAGACAAGGAGGTGCTTGTCAGGGTTCTGGGAACTGGCGAGGCTGCGCGGCCCAGGGCAAGTCTGGGTCGCCCGGGCGTCAGGCGACCAGCACCCCACCCCTCCTGCCTCCCCCCCACTGTCCCCTCTGCTTGACTCCTTCTTCCCCAGCTTGCTAAGACACCGCAGCAGAAGGAGGCGACTTTAATTCCTCTCCATGTCATTCCACAAACACAGAGAACTCCTACTAAACAGGAAAGATGCGGGGAGCAGGGAGCAGAGGGGGCGGGGGTAAGGGCAGGGGCTATTCTCACCCCTGCCCTCCAGGAGTTCACAGTCTAACGCGGAGCCAGCTACAGCCATGGCCCCCTACGATGCAGTCCGCCAACGAGGAGAAAACCACCTACACTTAGTAACACCTAAGGAAGCGCTGTGGGGGACTAGAATCACAAGCCCTAAAGCAGGCATCGCCTACCCTGCCCCAGGCACTGTTCTAAGGGGTTAAAGCACCTTAACTCGTTTCCTCCTCACCACCTCATTGAGGCAGGCGCTAGTACTAGCCCCATTTTACAGCTGAGGAAACTGAGGCACAGAGAGGTTCAGTAACTTGCCTAAGGCCCCACTGGCAGAGCGGGGCTTTGTCCTGAGCAACCTGGCTCCAGAGTCATTTGGGCCCTCCCCAAAAGGCCAGGCCAAAAGAATAACGACATCTCTTGCGCCTTTTGGGGTAACACTGGTGAGCAGTCAAGCCGCAGGCCTGCCAGCAGCTCCTTAAGGGGCCTAGGGCCAGCCCCTTGCTTTCTCTAAGGCCTCAGTTGCCTCTTGGGTAAGATGGGGCCAGCTAGAGCAAAGCCCCTTCCCCATGGGGCTGCTGGGAGGCGCCGAGGAGCAACGACGGGAGGTGGGCCTCTTAGCACAAGCCTGGCACCCAGCAGACGCTCCCCAGATGGTGCCTGGTGCTTTCCTGACCTGGACCTTGAAGCCCCGTGAGGCACTTTCGTGTCAATTCATTCGACTTGACGGAGGAAGAAGCCAGCTGGGGGCTCGCTGGCCTGGCGCCAGGGCCGCCTCGAGGGATGTGTTTCAGGAATGGAGAATGATGACGGTGGGCTGTGCTCAGGTCCCCAGAGCGTCTCCCCCCAGCCCCCAACCCCGGCTTCATCTCGTCCCTCTCAGACTCCTTAGGTGACTCCGTAAGGGCACGCGGCTGAGCCCCCTTCAGCAGCAAGAGGCCTGAGAGGCTGCAGCTGCCCCCAAGTACCCAGAGCGCCCAGTCAGCGAACATTCCAGATGAAGGGCCGGAATCTGAGGCCCAGGTGGATGGAGAGAGCAGGCCCCGGAGGGAGGGGAGAGCCCCCACCCTCCATCCCCTTGAAGAGCTACAAATACTGCCTGGGATTAGCTCCCCACAGGAAACCCACCCCTAAGCCACCATCCCCTGCCCCGGGATTTGCAGATGGCTCCCTGATGAGATCAAGGGGCCTCCCTGGCTGGCCTCAGATGCAATTAGGGAAAAGCGATGTGGAAAAGTGATGTAGAAACGCGAGTGCTGCAACCTGTGCTGCTTGTGGGGCAACTCGAGCCGGCTCCCTGTCAGGCGTCAGCCCTGGACCAGTCCCGGACCACCTCTGTGGCTTCGCACTGGCCCTTCCCTTCACCAAACACCTTTCCCTGTCCCCTTTTGCCTTGCCTGGAAATAAGCATTTCTAGCAGTAGCTCCTCCATGGCGCTTTGTGGAAAACCCACCGCCACCCCCCCCCCCACAAGCACAGGTTAAATTTTCTCTTCCTTTCTTGGTACCCAGGTTGTGATGTGTATACACCTTTATGGAAGAAACGCCAACTGGTGATATACTTCTTTTTACCTGTCTAGCTCAGATTTCCTGTTATTGGTTGCTGTGTAGCCAATCACCCCAAACTCAGTGGTTTAAAACCACATTTATTTTGTTCACAAATCTGCAAGTGAGGCTGGGCAGGGTGGGGACTGCCCATCTCCCCTCCACCTGGTGTCAGTCGGGGCAGCTGGAAGGCTGGGAAATTCAGTCGGGGCAGGGACTAGAACCCCTGCCCATGGTCTGGGTGCAGGGCTGCGGGGCTTCCTTGTAGCATGGTGGCTGGGTGCCAAGCATGAGCATCCCATGGAGACCAGGGAGAAGCTCTATGTCCCCTGATGACTTCACATTGGATATCACACTGACTCACTGTTTTTTGCATTTTGTTTTTAATTTAAAAATGTATTTTAGGGAAGTAGATGTGGCTCAAGTGATTGAGCTCCCGCCTACCGCATAGGAGGTCCCAGGTTCAGTTCCTGGTGCCTCCTGGCACAGATGAGCAAGACAGTGAGCTGATGTGATGGGCATAATGCACAACATAAGATAACTAAAAATTTAGAAAATTGTATAGTCTAAAATATAAACCACAATGTAAACCCAAGAGTAACCTTGTTTGAAAGCTATTGTCTCAATATCTGTACATCAGTTGCAGTAAATATAGTATGAATATGTAAAAAGATTATTGCTGGGGAAGGGACAAAGTGCCTGATGTTGAATATGTGGGAGTACCATATATTGTATACATGAATTACTGTGATCTAAAAAACTTTTGTGAAGACAAGCTTAATATTTAGGAGGAAAAAAAGGAAAAAGAAAGGACATAGACACTGAGGAAGAAATGGAAGAAGTTGCCTTGTCAATGTGCATACAGGGCAACACTTATTGCAGTGATGGGAGGCAAAACGTCAAAAACAAAGCTTTTTCATTTTTTAATTTTTGATACCCCAATTTATTTTTACTTTATCTAAATTAGTATGTATTCTATATCTAACCTTTAAACCCATCACTATATTCCATTTTACTATTAATGGAAACTGGCAATATATTATGCTTCATTTTCAGGGAGGTTTTGGACCACAGAGGGGTTCAAAGGCAGAGGAGGAATACCAGTGTGGGCACACATGGTTGGGAGGGAGTTCTCCAGGGCATATGTGCGGGGTGCATAAAAATGTTTGGATATTTTCATAGTGGTTACAGTTGGGAACGACGGCTGTGGGAGTACTGAGTTCCTGGCCAGGGGAGCTCTGTCACATTCCTTAATGAAACAGCAACAATCCTCTGAGTGCAATGGCTAAGACCAATAAGGATGGATGGTCCAATAATGAGCCCTTGATGCTAATGACTATGCTTGTGAGCCTGTGTGCCTGAAATAAGAACTAGGCCTGGAACTGCAGGGTGCCTAAGAGTTACCTCCTGAGAGCCTCTGTGTTGCTCAAATGTGGCCAGTCTCAAAGCCAAACTCAGCATGCAAATGCATTGCATTCCCCCCAGCATGGGACATGACTCCTGGGGATGAGCCTCCCTGGCACCGAGGGATTACTACCAAGTACCAGCTGATGATGTGGCTGGAGAACGACCTTGAATAAAAGGGTCAACTCAGACCAGCAGAATATCTCAGCCTACATGTAATATCAGGAGTTAAAAATGCTTTTTGACCTTGAATAAAAGGGGGAAATGGAAAGGACAAATGAGTTTACATGGCTATGAATCTATAAAAAAGAGCCGGAAGGTCATCAGAGGGGTCGCCCTTATGCACACCTCAGCAGAGTCCCAGAGACAACTAAAGTAGATACAACCCCAGGTACTGGTTCTTCTGAGGGCTACAGAGACCCATAGGTTCTATGGTCATGGCAGATGGACTTCAGTGCCATGTCAGTTGGCCCTACTTTGGAGTTTGTGTTCCTGAGTGTGATGGAGTTGGACTTGGATGTGATCTTTGCTCACAAGCCTCTCCTGTCACTTTTACCAGACCTGTGGTTGGCGCTGGGGTTTAGTGTATACTCAGGGGACCTGAATCTCTGGATTGTCCATGGGATAGCCAGGCCCTGAACCTTAACAGAGTTGCAACTCCTACCCTCTGGTCTCTTGGACTTACCCCAGCCAACTAACAGGGAAATGAAGAAGGTCAACCACCACACCAGGGAGCCAAGAGTGCCTACAACTGCAAACAGGAGAATTGCATCATCATCCAAGTGGAATTTAAGCACCCTCTTGATACAGAGATGGAGTGGACATAACCATCCCAAGGTCCACAGAATGGAGGAATAGATTATGGATTAGAGTGGACTTACTGATATTCTGTTCTGGAACTATTGTGATTAGTAATGGAAGTAAATGTAGCATTGATATGGAGAAAGTGGCCATGGTAGCTGCTGAGGGTGGGGAGTGGGAAGAAGAGATGTGATGTGGGGGCATTTTCAGGACTTGGAGTTGTCTTGAGTGGTACTGCAGGGACAGTTACTGGACATTCTATGTCCTCCCATGGCCCACTGGGTGGACGGGGGAGAGTGTAAACTATAATGTGGACCGTTGAACACGTGGTGCAGCAGTGCTCAGAGATGTATTCACCAAGTGCAATGAATGTCCCATGATGTTGGAGGAGGTTGTTGTTATGGGAGGAGTGGGGTGAGGGGGATGGGGGAGTATATGGGGACCTCATATTTTTTTAATGTAACATTAAAAAAATAAATAAAGACAAAGAAATTTTTTTTAAATGTATTTTAGGGAAGTAGATGTGGCTCAAGTGATTGAGCTCCTGCCTACCACATAGGAGGTCCAAGGTTCAGTTCCTGGTGCCTTCTGGCACAGATGAGCAAGATAGCGAGCTGATGTGATAGGCAGGCATGGTGAGCTGACACAACAAGATGATGCAAGAAGAGACACAAAGAGGAAAACATAATGAGAGACACAACAAAGCAGGGAACAGGGGTGGCTCAAGTGATTAGGTGCCTCCCTCCCACAGCAGAGGTCCCAGGTTCAGTTCCCTGTGCCTCTTTAAAAAAGAAGACCAACACAGAGCAAACAGACACACAAATGCAAAACAATGAGGGGGCAGGGAGAAAAAAATTAATTTTTTTAAAAATTTATTTTAGCAGAGAGGGTATAGCTCAGGGGTTGAGCACCTGCTTCACATGTACAAGGTCCCAAATTCAATCCCTGGTACCCCCTAAAATTTTTTTAAATAGACAATGTGTATTTTACGTCAATGTTACAAGTTAGTGAACACAAGATAACAACTCCTATAACAATGCATCTGCTTTGGTCCAAGGTTAGACTCTTCTTATTTTTGTTCATTCCTCGATCTTGAGGGATTTGGGACGATGTCCGTTCTGACCACTTTAAGCCAAGAAAGGACAGAAATTTTACGGAGCAGAGGAATGGAATTGTTTTGCTTGCTTTGGGATGGGGCTGGTCCATCATCATCATTCTGGTATTTGTCCAGGGCAGGCCCAGCAGCCTCACTCGCACTGTAACCACAGGCCTGCTGACTCAGGGAGAAGGCCTGCAGATTCCCCGTCTCAGGAGAAGAGTATCAGCATCTGATGGAATGGACTGGGGCAGTCGTATTTAGAAAATAAAATCTGCCACATGCCCCTCCTAGACCACAGGATGCGGAGGACAGGGAGCATTTAGTTGGGACTAAAAAAAAAAAAAAAAAAAAAAGTTTGCAGAAGGAAAGGAAGGAGAGAGGGAGGGAGATAGAGATTTTATCACAAAAGGGCCTAGGTAGTCACAGATTCTTCAGAGCTGGAAGTTACGGAGACAGTCATCAAGTCTAAGTTTCCCATTCTATAGATGAGACAGCAGGTCCAGGGGTAGACACGACCAGGCCAAGTTCACTGAGCAGGATCAGCAATAGCCCATGTCTAGGTTCCCTTTCGCCCCATAGTGCGGGCCTCGGTCCAGCCCCTGTCCCCAGAGCCAGGGCCATCTTGGCACTCTGGGGAGCGGGAGCTTCATCCTTGAACTCAGCTTCCTCAGACTCTGTTTCTTGGGCCCATGTCCCTGCCCGGCTCCCTCGGCGGTGGTGGGGGGCGGGGGGGGAACACACCTGATGGGATCTCATGACCAGGAGTGCCCCCTCCACCAGCACGGGGCCTGCTTGGGGCTGCATCCTGCCCTGACCTCTGAGCAGCCGTCAGCCTTCTCTGGACGCCCCCATCCTGGGCTCCCTTGACGGCTGGACTCCCCCCACCCACCTCCCAGCCCTGCGCCAGGCGGCGTGGGGTCGGGGAAAGGGCGCTGGTTGGCGAGTCCAGGGCAGGTCTCCGGCCGAACCACGGGCTCAGGGTGGCAGGAGCTAGGGCAGGTTTCTTGGCCTCTCAGAGTCCCCGTTCGCCCCCCTCGGTAAAATCACCAGGCCCCGGCAGGCAAGTGGGGCAGAGTCGGCGCAATCTCATCCGTGAAGGGCTCGGCTCAGGGGAGGTGCTCAAAAATGGCCTTCTTCTCTGCTTTTCCCTGGCCCTCTGTCTCTCGGGAGTGGCAGCAGCACCCAGCCCAGGGCTTGCCTTGGGAGGGAAAAGGGTGCTTGCTCTCCCAGCTCTGGCCAGGCCTGCTCAGTCAGTCTCTGAGATGGGCAGTCACCCACCAGCCCTTCTCTCCCAGCCTGGCCAGAATATCCCTCGTCATCCGACCCCTGGGAGTCACCAAGTGTTCCAGATCCATCTCACTGTGTAGCAAACTACACCAAAACTTAGTGGCTTGACACAACAACCATTTAGTGTCTCTCATGACTGTCAGGGGCCGGGAATTCAGGCAAGGTTCAGCCGGGTGCGTCTTCAGCAACCCGTGGCACTGGCTGGGGTGGCCTCCCGGTCATGGAGGAACCCAGACGCCTTCACCCACGTGCCTGGTGCCGGGCCAGGGGAGGCTGGGGTGCTGTCTCGGCAGGACCTCTCTCCCTTTCCACGTGGTATCATCACCTCTCCAGGTGGTCCCTCCAGCCCTGTCCTTGAACTTCTAGGGTGGCTCAGGGCTCCAAGAGACTGAGGCAGGAGCTGCCAGTCCTCGAGCACTTCTGCCATCCGCCTTTACTCACCACAGCTGGAGTCCAGCCCAGACTCAAGGGAAGCCCCGGACAGCAGAAGCATCACAGAACCTGCAGTCCCACTTGTGTCTGCCGTAGCCCGGCCACCTTCAGACCCACGGCCTCAGCTCCTGGGGAGGTCTGCCCAGCTGACCTTATATCACTCTCTAATGAATTTGGTGAAGGGCTTACAAATCAGCCACTCGGTGAGTTTGACTAATGTGACCAAAGGTCACAGAAGGGCCTGGGGGGGGGGGGGCCAGTGAAATGGGGAACCAAGTTCCAATCCTTCAAAGGTGAGGCTCGGACCCAGCCCCATGGAGAGGCCAGTAAGATGCAGCCCAGGGGTGCGGGCAACCCAGAGCAGCCAACCAGCCACCACCTGCCTGGCCCCACCACGTCCACCATCCCAGGGATCCCAGGAGAAGCAGCTGGCTTCAGCTGGGCTACCCTGTCCCTTTCAGAGAGCTGCTGATTGGATGGATAATGGACTTGGGTTGGAGGTCCAGCATTCAGAGTGTCAAGGTGTCAGCAGGGTGACAGATGCTTGTCATCCAGGCCACAGTGGGCAAGGAGCTCAGAGGCTGAAAGAGCTTGGCTCCTCCGTGATTTCTCGCCCCTTGGCACCTTCCACGGCCACCTGCAGAGCTCTGTGTCTCAGTTTCTCCCCTTCCACGTGGGATGGCACAGCTCAATCTCAAGGGAAAGGCCATGCTGGTGGAGAGCTGGAGTTCCTGGAAGCTGACTGCCATTGTTGTTCAGAACAAGACAGCTAAGCCTCCCCCAGGGCCCAGCTCATCTCCCCTCCCCCCTGGCCCTGCCCTTGCACTCCTTCCCCCCACCCCCACTCAGGCAGTCTCCCAGTCAAGGAAGCCTGCGGTAGCCGCTGGGGTCGGGTCACTTGGTTACAGTTTGCTGCACCTAGAAAAGCAAAAGAAGTGCAAGAGGAAGATGAGAGCACTTCGGGGAGCTCTGCCTCTGGAGGTCAGGACGGCAGCCCCCTGGGCCATCAGCCTGGGCCTCGCCCTTCCACTGAAAGGCCCAGCCACCCTCCCACCCACCCAGGAGGGCCTGGGCTTCTGGTCTGATCCCAGGCTAGGGGAGGAGGGACCATTCAGGAACGGCCGTACACAGGGAAGTCTCTTCCTTTTATATTTTCAATGGCGGTAAAATACATGTAACCTAAAATCTGCCATTTTAATCTTTTTTGGGGGGGGAGGTACCGGGGACTGAACCCAGGACCTCATACATGGGAAGCAGGAGCTCACCCACTTGAGCTATATCTATTCCCACCATTCCTAAGTATACAATTCAGTGGCATTAATTACATTTGCAGTGTTTGCAACCATCACCACTATTTCCCAAGTTTTTCATCACCCTAAAGAGAAACTCTGTACCCATTAAGCAATCCCCCATGCTTAATCTTTTCATTTCTATGAATTTATTTGTTCCAGGTATTTTATATAAGTGGAATCATACAATATTTATACCTTTGTGTTTGGCTCATTTCACTCAATGTGACATTTTCAAGGTTAGTGCATGTTGTTGCATGTATCAGAACTTCATTCTTTTTCAGGGCTGAATAATATTCCATTGTGTGAATATACCACATTTATTTATCCATTCATCCGTTGATGGACACTTGGGTTGCTTCCATCTTTTGGTTTTTGTGGATAATGCTGATGTGAGCATTCAAGTACAAGTATCTGTTTGAGGACCAGCTTTCAGTTCTTTGAAGTATATAGCTAGCAGCGGAATTGCTGAGTCTTATGGTATTTCTATGTTTAACCTTCTGAGGACCCATCAAACTGCTTTCCACAGCAGCTGCCCCATTTTACAGTTCCATCAGCAATGCAGCAGTTTCCCCACATCCTCACCAATGTCAGTATTGTCTATTTGATTCCAGCCGTCCTAGCAAGCGTGAGGTAGTATCTTGTGGTTTTGATTTTCATTTTCCTGATGAATGATGATGTTAAGCATCTTTTTGTATGCAGGGCAATCTCTTCTTCTGGCTATTGGGCAACATGGGGCTTGGGCAGGTGGTAACCCAGTGGAATATTCACCCTGTCCATGAAGCACAACAGGCCTGCAATGGGTAGAAACAGGACAGAGAAGCATGAGAAGTCCCAGGCAGACACTCGCAGTCTCTGAGCTCTGACTGGAAGCTCAGTGCCAACTGAAGGCCTCTTGGACAGAATCTCATCCCCCCCATCATGGCAACTTTGAGAGAGGAAGCTTTCTTATAACGTCATTGTAGAAGGTCAAACTGAGGTCCCGAGAGGAGAGGTAAGAGGTTCAAGGTCATATAACTGACAACAGGCAGAGCCCCAGATTCAGAGCCAGGCTTCTCTGTTGCAATTTCTGTGCCCTTAAATTCTACTCTGTTCTATGTCTCCAAGATAACAAAGTACAGTAGTGGGTATGCATGCACGTGTGTGTGTGTAAGCTGAAAGTAATACAAGTAGATTTCAGCACAATTCGTGTAACAATGTAAGTGACATTTCACTGTTTCAGAAATGTACCACAGTCCCCAGCATCCTGTAATTTCTGACTGTCCCAGTTCATGGCCATGATCATGGGTTTCTCTTTTTCGGTTCCTCTTCTTTCCCTGCCCCTTTTCTTCCCCACTTGCCATCTGTACCCACTGGCCAACTGCAAAACTCCTCCTAATTCATTACGCAGAACAATCCAGTCCTGACTTAGCTTCACCCACCCACCTTCCACCAGCACAGATTGCGGAATGGCCCAACAAGGTTCATTAATCTAACGCGATAATTTTACGCCAACCAGAGATAAACACTCTAGTCTCTGCCTTTCCCACCCCTTTGTTGCCTTCCTTATTTGCCACAATTTGGGGCTGTTTAAATTGATAAAGACCTAGCATCAAGTGAAGCAACTTCCTCGCTTTACAGTTGAAGACACTGAGTCCCCCAGAGAGGACATGACTTGTCCAACGCCAAAGAGCACATTTCTAGAATTTTGGGGCTAGAACCCAGGGATGCCTAGTGCAGTACTTCTTAGTTTTTGGTTGGTCATGTCCATAGGTTTGGCTTTGGCTGTTCCAGTGACAGAAAACCTGTATTAGCTATCTATTGCTGTGTAACAAAGTACCCCCAAACCGTAGCAGCTTAAAACAGCAAACGTTTATTACAACATGCAGTTTCTGTGGGTCAGCAATTTGGGCACATCTTAGCTGTGTGATTCCAGCTCTGGGTCTCTGACAAGGCTGCAATCAAGCTGTTGTCCAGGGCTGCAATCGTTCAAGACCGCACTGGGGCTAGAAGGTCTCCTTCCAAGCTCACTCACATGGCTGTTGGAGAGAGGCTTCAGTTCCTCACCACATGGCCCCCTTCATAAAACTGCTTGTGACAGGGAACCGGACTTGGCCCAGTGGTTAGGGCGTCCGTCTACCACATGGGAGGTCCGCAGTTCAAGCCCCGGGCCTCCTTGACCCGTGTGGAGCTGGCCCATGCGCAGTGCTGATGCACGCAAGGAGTACCGTGCCACGCAAGGGTGTCCCCGTGTAGGGGAGCCCCACGATCAAGGAGTGAGCCCCATAAGGAGAGCCGCCCAGCGCGAAACAAAGTGCAGCTTGCCCAGGAATGGTGCCACACACACGGAGAGCTGATACAAGATGACGCAACAAAAAGAGACACAGATTCCCGTGCCGCTGACAATAACAGAAGAAGCAGACAAAGAAACAAGACGCAGCAAATAGACACAGAGGACAGACGAACCGGGATTGGGGGAGGGAGGAGGAGAGAGAAATAAATAAATCTTTAAAAAAAAAAAAAACTGCAAAAGTCCCCTTCTCTTTAAGAATATTTCCTGGAACTGGCAAATGATTTCTACTTCTATCTTCTTGGCCAAACCTTAATCACAAGGTTGCTTCTAGCCCTGCAAAGGAGGCTGGGAAATACAGTCTTTATTTCAGTTGGTCCTATGTGCCCAGCAAGAATTCAGGGGCTCTATTACTGGAAAGAAAGAAAGAATAGATGTTGGGGAACAACTAGCAATCTCAGTCTTTTTTAATCTAATGAAAGCTATGGATCTTTCCACAGGAAAAAAAAAAATCATATGCATACGAAATTGTATGTACAGCTTCAGAGGCTTGCCTTTTCCCTTGAATCTAGTTCATAGATGACATGTGAAGAGTTTCTGCAGCCCTGGCCAGGTCTTCACTTTGTTCGTGTGTGCGAATGGTCTCAACTTGGGCCCCTTTGGCAGGGTCCTTGGGAGAGGGTGGGAAGAGCCCCCAGGCAGCCCGACACATTTCCTCGGCTGGGCATGGGCAACTTCATCTGTGCCTACCTGGTAGAATGTTCCACCACAAGATGAGCCGTGCAGCATCCAGCAGCGCATGGACTTCACTCTCCTTTGCTGACTCAGTACAAACCAACAGCTGCTAAGGAGGGAACGACAATGGGTCGGGGACATGGATTACACTGAGGGACACCCTCCTGGTGTTTCCAAGAATCAGTAAATGGAGTTAACTAGAACTCCAAATCA
The DNA here is from genome assembly GCF_030445035.2 of Dasypus novemcinctus. Lineage (NCBI taxonomy): Eukaryota > Metazoa > Chordata > Mammalia > Cingulata > Dasypodidae > Dasypus > Dasypus novemcinctus. The sequence continues at coordinate 19,931 of NW_026688599.1, forward strand.
CCTTTCCTCTGCCAAGATGACACGTGCCAGGCTACAAGTTACAGGCACGGAGCCATCAGCAACACTATTTGAATTAATCATACTTTTCCTAGAATTGAAAAATGGCCCTAGGTTAAAACCGCAAGGCGATCCCACTTCCCATCCACTAGAATGGCTAAATTTTTTTAAACTGACAACACCAAGTGCTGGTAAGGAGGAGAAGCAGCCGAAGCTCTCCCAGTTTGCTGGTAAGTATTGGTACAGCCATTTTCGAGAGTAGTTTGGTAGTTGCTTATAAAGTTATACATACCCTAACTGCACAACCCAGCTATCCCATGCCTGGGTACCTGCCCAAGAAAGATGAAAGCATTTGTCCACAAAAGGATGTGAACATCAATGTTTACCAAAAGATTATTCCCCCAGCCGAAACCTGGAAACAACCACACATCCATCCATGGTTTAATGGATATACAAAATGGTGGCACACTCATACAATGGAAAACCGCTCAGCAAGAGAAAGGGATGAACTACTGATAGACACAACAACATGAATGGTTTTCAAATGCATTACGTTGAACGGAAAGGAAAAAACAAAAAGCCAAGCACAAAAGAGATGCACAGTATGCTTCCATTTCTATGAAATCCAAGAACAGGCAAAATTAAGCTATGGCAATAGGAATCAGCAAAGGGCTTAGCTACTTGGGAGGTGTTGACTGGGAAGAAGTGTGAGAGAATGTTCTGGAATGATGGAAATGAACTTTATCTTGTCAGGAGGGCGGGTCACACAAGAAGAGGAAAGTTCAAAGCTCCTAGCACTGTAGCACTTCAGATCACCGCCTGTCACTGCACGTAAGTTATGCACAACTGAAAAAAAGAAAAAAGAAAGGATCAGGCAGAAATGCTGGAGCCAGCACAGACCAAAGCCCAGCCAGCTACCTGCCTGCCACGCAGAGCTGGGCTCAGGGCTGGGTCAGCCGAAGCAGTTCAAGCCGAGAGAGATCAGGGTCCACCAGGGAAGGGGGTTCTACTGAGAGTCTGTTCTAAGACAGCCTCATCCAGCCAATGTGCAAATATTAATAATAATAACAGAGCCGAGAGAGTCACCCTCCCCCTCCCAACCCTGCCCAAATTCTGCACAATGTGGTCCCTCTGCTTGGAGCAGCTAGCTTCCCAAAAGGCACAGGGGCTCAGGCAGGTACCCACTGCCCTCCCACATTCCTTCTGTCCCATCAGCCCAACTAAAGACCGCCAACGTGACCAGACTGGAGTGAACGTAGACGCAGAGAATGACTATTCTGGAAGGGACTCAGAGGTCCTCCAATCAACTCCCCATTTTACAGAGGAGGAAACTGAGACCCAAGGGAGGCAGGGGCTGGTCCGGGGTCCAGACTCCCCAGCCCCATCTTCACATACCCACAAACAGCTTCCTCCGCCGCTCAGTGCTTTCCTGCCAATATTGTCAAAGGGACTGAACTGAACACCATCTTTGGTTTTCTTCATTTTCTCTTAAAAGCACAGGAAAAAAATCTGTGGTGGGGGCAGTTTCCCCCTCAGGTAGATTACAGCCCATTTTGGCCAGAATATGACCCAAAAAAAAGAAGCCTAAAAGTTGTGGGGGCCTTGTCTCATCACACAAATCCCAAGCAGCATATGGCATCCACACTTCCTGGCAGGCCAGTTTCAAGCAGGCCACATTAGCAAGCGGGTCCTGTTAGAGACGCCATGCCTCCCCTCACCCCCAGCTGTGGGCCCTTTACCTTCCCAAGGGCCAGGCATCTCTTGAAACTCCTCAGTTCACACTAAGAGACCAAAATACCAAACGAGAAAGGCCATTGCCCCAGATTTGAGTAACAACATGACATTTCCCTATCTAGGTAGCTTAGAACCCTCTCCTCTTCCATTCCTTACTATAGCAATACCCTGTCATCCTCCTACACACACACACGCACACGCACACACACACACACATATGCTCATGTGCATGGGCAACCCAGAAGCCTAGCCCTGTTCCCTCTTCTACCCCTCATGATGCTCTGAACTCTGTACTACTAAGAATAGAGCAGTTATGATTTCTTGAGGCCCTACTATGTGCCAGGCACTCAATGAAAGAGATAGAGTTCTTTGATGGCAAGCAACAGAAACAGATTCTGACCACCTTGGTCCAAAGAGAATTTATTGGCAGGTGACTAGAGATCTGCCTTGTAGATATAGGAAGGCTGGAAAAGAAAACTTGGTCTTGGCAAGGCCCAGGGCACAGATCCAAGGACAGTCAATGCGCTCTCACCATCCTGGTGTCTCTGTTATTCTGCTCAAAATTCAAATGCCAGGCAGGAAGGTAAATGGCACAGCTGCTTTGGACAAGTCTGGGGGTTTCTCACAAAGTTAAACATACAACTACCCTACCAACCCATCAATTCTACTCCAGGGGATCTAATCCTAAAGAAAGAAAAACATACGTCCATAAAAGGATTTATACAGGATTGTCCATAGAAGCTTTTTTCTGAACAGCCCCAAGGTCGAGTCAAGTCAAATATCCATCAACTGGCACATGGATAAATAAATTATGGCATATCCATACCAGGGAATACAACCCAGCAATATAAAGGAATGTGACACTGCTATCCCCCACAACATGGCAGAATCTCACAGTCATTATGTTGAGCAAATGAAACCAAACTCAAAAGAGGGCATTTCATATAAGATCCAAAGCAGACAAAGCTAACCTCTGGTGACAGACATCAGAACTTTGCTGGGGGGCAGGGGGAGGAGGGTGTGGGAATTGTTTCATATCTTCATTGCGGTGAGAATTGTTCTATATCCTGATTGTGGTGGTAGTTAAACAGGTGGATGTGTGTCAAAGCTCATCCAATGTCATACTTACTGCACATTTCAGCCAATGTAAACTATACTTGAAAAAAAATTTTTTCAATTAAAAAAAGAATTGAAGGCAGGGCTGGTGCCCAGGGCTGGGAATTCGGCAGCAAAGAGGGCAGGCTGAGCCCTCTCCACAGGGAGCTGCCATCTGGCCCCAGAGCGGGGGATCAAACCAAGATTATCCTGACTCACTCGCAGCTTTACCCGGCGTTGCCCTGGACAGCACACCCCAGAGCATGATGGGAGCTCCAGGGAGGTGGCCAGCAACCGCCTCAGAGGCCAGAGGCCATTCCTCCAAAGGGTCTTGAGGTCTGCCCAGAACAATCCAGCAACTCAGTGAGCTTGGGGGCCTGCCCTTCTTGCCCCTGCCCGGGGCTGCCAGGGCTTTCTCTCCTCTCCTGAAGACTTCTGGCCTATGGGACCTTTTGCAAAAGGGAAAGTCTTATTTATTTTTTATCTGAGCAGGGGATATATGAAATACTCAGAACCAGAAATGAGGCCATCCTTTGGAAAGTACCAAGCTATTAAAGGATTTCTTACAAGTCCTGGCTAGTTAAGAGGTGGGAGGAAAGAGGCAGAAATAGGAGTGGGGGAGACCCACGGAATGAAGGGAATGACAAAGGCAAGGCGTGGGCTGTGAGAGGCGGTGAGTTGTTGGTCAAAGAGGTTCTCAGAGGGTCACCAGGCAGTGCCCAGTTATTTAATGACCAGGCTTTCCTTGCTCTGACCCTTAAGCCTCAAGAACCTGGAATGGCCAGGGAAACCCAGCATGATAGATATTGTCACCCAGCTAAGCAGAAGGACCAGGGCACACCAGGGAATGCTGTCAAGACCACCAATTCGCATTCCTTCCATCATGAAGCATTTTGCCACTTATATGTCGTCGACTAGCCTTCCATTTGTGAGGTCGGCGTTATTGTCCCTGCATTACAGATGGGGAAACGGAGTCTTTGAGAGGTTGCTCTGAGACACTCGGACAGGAAATGGCAGAGTCAGGGCAAGAACCAAGATCTCCCAACTCCCACCATTGAAGCTCTTCACTCCACATTCATTCGTAATGACAGGGAAACTTTTTGGGCCCTAGAACCTTCCAGAACAGCAAGACTGACCGAGGGCCTTCCCTCTGTGGCAGAAAGCCTCTAAGATGCTCCCCCCTCCCCAAAATATCCCCTGTTGGTGTACATGCCCTTGTGTGAGATCACATCCCTTTGAGTGTGGGCTGGCCTGAGCAATTGAACTTCTAACACATAGAGTAGAGAAGCAGTAATGGGATTGTCGCTTCTGAGATTAGGTTACAGAAAGGCCTACTTCCCTCTTGATCTCCTTCTGGCCACTCACTGTCTCTCCTTCACATTACCAACTAACACATCATAAGGACTCTCAGGCAGTCTCTGGAAAGACCCACATGGCTAGGAACCGAGGCCTGACAGCAACCAACCACATGACTGAACTTGGAAACGGGTCTTCTGAGACCAGCCAGCAGCTATGGGGAGGGAGCCATCTTGGAAGCAAGTCCTCCAGCCCCAGGCAAGCCTACAGCTGACTGCAGGCTGAGCTGCCTCTTAACCGCCAGCTCCTAAGAGACCCTGAGCCAGGAGCACCCTGCTAAGCCATGCCCGGATTTCTGAACCTCAGAAACAGTGCTAATAAATGTCTGCTGTTTTAAGCCACTAACTTTGGGGGTCATTTGTTATGTGGCAACAGATAACTAATACAGCCCTCTCTGCCTCAAGTCTCCTCAGGCCAGAGGGCATGACCCTGACTTTCCTGATCTGATACACACACACACACAGCGCCCATCTCCTCTTTCGCTATCTTTACATTATTTGACTCGGTTTCCTTTCCCCCTTTTTTTTCCCTCCCCTTTTCCCATTTCCCTAAAAAGCATGTCAAAGCTGGTCCTCCTACACGGAGAACATTTGAAATTGCAGTTAACGTCATCCCAGGAGGAAGCGAACCTTGAGCTTCCGTGCACCGTGTGAGTTACCTTGGCTGCCTGGAACGCGTTCCTGGAGCCTTTTGCGTGACTGCCTTTGTTTCGAGCACACCCTAAATTGCGGCTGTGCCAAATGCTGAATGTGACCAGAAATGACACAGGATGAATAATGTGGCATATAATTATCACCACATTTCAGATGAGGGCAATACGCATTTTTCTCGCGCAGACAGGAGGCAATTTTATTTTGCAACACAAAATGCTCCATTTGGGGGGTCAGTTTTCCAGCAGCCCTTCATTCTGAAGCAATTTCACGTGAATAAAAGCATTTGTATTCCTGGGCCGCACAACACGCATTATCCCAGCCCTGCCTCTTGGTGTCTAACTTTTCCGCCTGATTCTGGCTCCTTTCAGTGAGCTGGCCCCAAATCTGAATATGATAAGGTGACTGGAGGGTGTTTCCGACTGAGTCCAGGTCTCTGGACCCTTGTCTCCTTTTCTGCCAACAGGAGGTGAGCTGGTTTCGCACAAACTGCTGTAGGATTCGGCCGTGGACACTGGGTCTCTCACGGCACAAATAAGACACTATGGGGAAGTGGATTTGGCTCAAATGATAGAGTATCTGCCTACCACACGGGAGGTCCAGGGTTCAAACCCAGGACCTCCTGACCCACATAATGAGCTGGCCCACGCACAGTGCTGATGCACGCAAGGAGTGCTGTGCCACGCAGGGTGTCCCCCGCATAGGGGAGCTCCACGCACAAGGAGAGTGCCCCGTAAGGAGAGCCATCCCGTGTGAAAAACATGCAGCCTGCCCAGGAATGGTGCCGCACACACGGAGAGCTGACACAGCAAGATGATGCAACAAAAAGAAACACAGATTCCCGGTAACACTGACAAGAATACAAGCAGACACAGAAGAACACACAGCGAATGGACACAGAGAGGAGACAATGGAGGGGGAAGGGGAGAGAAATAAATAAAAAATAAATCTTTTTTTTTTTAAAAGTACACTATGGACCTTACTTTGCGCTGACTTTTTGTCCCTGAATGAAAATGTCCCAGTTTTCTTTTGCCCCCAAAGCAAGCCCTGAGCCATGGCTTTTGGGTACAGGTCTTGATTTAAGAGGTGACCCAGGAAGCACAGTGGGAGATGGGGAAGGGAGACAGGAAGGCAGGAGCAGGTGCGTCAAAGAGCAGATGTTTGCTGTGGGCAACTGGGGCACAGAGGTGCTGGTGAATTCTGGGGAGGTATATAGAACAGGCCACAGAATTGTCCCACCAAGGGGGAAGGAGGCTGGGGCATTTATGCCCCCAGTGGATTCCAGCTTGGTTCAGACTTCATTCACTCCTTGAAATACGAATTCCCTGTCACTTCCCAGGCAGCCCTCTTCCTAGGCCTGGCAGTTTTGCCCTTAGAAAACACCCTGAAACCGAGATAAAAGAAGCTCACGGTGTATGCAGGAACGGCCTGCAGGTGAAAATTCCCAGACCTTCGAAATGATGGACGACCACCTTGAAAAGAGAGGGCGTCAATGGGAGTTTTATTTCCAGGTCTGAAATGATTATCATTTTAAAAGTCACAAGTATAAAAATGACACCATCTCCAAGCTGGATTGTCTACTTCAGGCTCCTTGCTTAACAGACAGGCAACTGTGGCCTGGCCAGGGTACCCGACTTGCCTGAAGTAGACAAAGTTGAGGGAAGAAATCAGAACTAGACGCCGAACCGGCAGGCTCCGGGCCCAGTGCTCTCTCCGCTCCGACAGGCTGCTTCCTCACAGTACTTTTTTTCATATCCGAGCAAGAGCAACCTTGGATTTGATAGTCCCTTTGCTGGCTAATAAACTCTCCGCTTGCCAGAAAATGTGAATGAATGACACAGAAAATCTAAGAAAGGTCAGCAGTCCTTCCGTTTCCAACACACATCATTTCCGCATCATAAGCAGCCAGATAGAGACCCCAACAGTTTGTCAGAAAAGAGAAGCCAGCCTCTGGCCACAGAAGGCTCGATGGCGAGCCAAACCCATGTCTCAAATGGGAGCAGAGGAGGCTTCAAATGAGCTGCGAGACCTTGCCAAATAGGCACCTAATCCTCCTAGCTCCCTGCAAAAGCCTCCAATCCTACAGAGCAGCAGGTTCTCCCTGGGGATTCTGCTCCACCAGTGATAACAAAACGGGATAATTTCGTAGCTTCCTAGCATATGTTGCTCACTGATTGACCTCACATCGTTGTGAAGGCAATATTGCTGGCCCCATTTTACGGCTGTGCCAACTGAGCACCCTGACTCAGTGAATGTATACCTTCCAGTAAATTAAGCACTCCATCTTGAAATGAGGATGCTCACTCGGTTGAGGCAAAAATCTCCTCAAAGCCTGCCAGCAAGGGCTGGTTGGAAAGTGAGGCCTTCTGGTTTTCATCTCTACAGGGGGCCAAAGACTGCTGGCACCAACATCCCGGTTAAAGCTCATGCATCTCTCCCTGGGACCCACGAGGTTTCTAGGAGTTTCCGAGAGCAACAGCCCTGGCAGTTAAGTCATGCAGAACCACTGCCAGTTAAGAGCTCCAGGAGAGCAGGGAGAAAGCCGGGAACGCGCACTGGCAGCCTGAGGACGAGGAAGATGGCGGACAGTCACGCTACTACCCATATCGGGAACATCTTAAATTGGCTGAGGAGGGAGAACTCCAATTCCAGGACCGATGACCCCTGCGATTAGAACTCCATTCACTCCCAGACCCACAAGTGGTGAGCAAAGCTCCCACCAGGGGCCAATCAGAGGTCAATGGAACTTCTGTCTCATAACCACTCCTTCCACCCATTCGCTCACTCACTCAGCCACAAATATTTTAGGGAGACTCTGGGCCAGGCGTTGTTCTGGGCACTAGCAACAGAGCAGCGAACGAAAAGGGGCTAAAATCTCTGTCCTAGTGGAGGCTTACATCCTGACGGAGGAGGGAGGTTGGCAATCAACTAGCTAACGAAGAAAGGTATATAATCTCTCGAAGAGTTAAGTGCAAAGGAGAAAAACAAAGCATACAGGGGGATATGGAGGGCTGGGGAGAGGGTGTTCAGTTCTAAATAGGGTGGTAGGAGAAGGTGTCACCCATGAGGAGATGTGAAGGAGGAGAAGAACCAGTCAGGAGTCAGGTGGGTAACGGAGGGCGGGGAGGGCAGAGAATTCCAGGCCATGAGAAGGGCCAGTGCAAAGGGCCAGAAATGGGAGGGGTCCAGGCAGTGCGAGGAATGGCAAAGAGGTCAGTTGACTGGGTGGGGGGAGGGGTGGGAGAAGGGGTCAGAAAGGTGAAGGGGGCAATTCAGTAGCACTCTGGAGGCCGCGGTGAGCTCTCAAGCCTCCCTTGAATGAGATGGAAAGCCTTTGAGAGGTGATTTCAGAATTTTGTTTGATTTTGTTGAATTTTTTAAATACTTTTTATTTTGAAATAATTTCAAACATACAGAGAACTCCAATGCATACCCCTACCCAGATACCCAGGCCCACCAACTTTTAATATTTTACCACATTTACTCTATCATTCTATCTATCATCTATCTAATCTCTTTTCTGAACATTTGAAAGAAGGTTGCCTACATCATGCTCCTCGATCACTTAATACTTCCACGCACATTCACTGGAAGGTTTTGAGCAAAGAGCAACCTGACCTGACTTAAGTTTTAATAAGATCTCCTGGCTGCTGTGTTGAGAACAGACTGCAAACTCCTGAAAAGGGGGAGCAGGGAGACCAGCTGGAAGCAATGAGGGGGCTGGTAAGTGAGAAGTGCTGAGATTCTGCCTATATTTAGAAGGTGGGGTCGACAGAATTGGTTAAAGGATTAGATAGGGGTGTAAGAGAGTGGATTCAAAGACGATGCGAGGGTAGTGGAAGGACTGGACTAGCTCTCATAGAGGTGGAGAAGGCGGCAGGAGGAGCAGCAGGTTTGGGGAGGCCAGTCTGGGACACGCTAAGTTTCGGATGTCTGCCAGACAGCTAAGCAGAGGTGCAAAAGAGGCAGGTGGCCAGATGAGCCTGGAGTTCCGGGCTGAAGTCCAGGCTCGAGTTACACCTTTGGGAGTCTTCAGACTCTCAGTGGTGTTTAGGGCCATGAGACTGGATGTGGACCCAAAGCAGGTGGGGAGACAAGACGAGAGGAGAACAAGGACCCAAAAAAAAAGCCTCCTGCCCGCTGTACTATAGCAGGGGACTACCACCTCATGAAAGCCCCAATTCGAGAGCTCTCAGCCTCACGGAGGACGGCAGTCAGGGGACCCTGAAAGTGGATGGGTCTCAATATCCAGGGGGCTAAGTCTAAAGGAAAAGACAAAGGAGTCAGAGAAAGGCATCTGCTCGCAGCAAAACGCATCATTCAGCACTTCTAGAAAGTGAAAGCACAGTGACTTTGGCTCTGGGTAAACAAGAAGCATTCTGCCTGGGGGTGGGGGGAGGAATGTGTTTCTGTGCAAAGGAACAGAGGGAGGGATGGGCAGGCCCCTGACAAAGGGTAGCCTCTGCTCCTCAGCACCTGCGCAAAGGCCCTTCCAGTTTCCCAGCTGGGCTATAGCATGGCGTGAGCAGTAAACTGATGACTCCGGGCTAATCCGGAGCCATAATTGGAGTTATATATGAATCTGTCACTTAATCCTTTGTAGACAGAATCAGGAGGTAACCCCCACCCCACCTCCAACCCCCCGGGGCAGCTCCCTAGCAGGAGAATGGGGGAGGCTGGAGAAAATTATTCCAGAAAGAGGGAGAAGTCAAGGCATGGGGGAAGTGTTGTGGTGCATGCTGGGCAGACAAGTAGCTCGGTGTTGCCGAGACGCGTAGAGTTCAAGGCAGAGGGGGAGGAGAAGAAAGGCTGGAAGGGTAAATCAGAGAAGGGGTGATAAACCACAAGAAACT
>NW_026688600.1:0-29595 GCF_030445035.2 Dasypus novemcinctus
ATGCGGCTCTCCCGCTGGTGGTGTCGGCACTTTTGCTTCCCTCCGCGGGTGACGACCACGTTCTCCTCCCTCTCAGCTGACCTGGGCCGGTCCAACGAACCTGAGCGCAGGTGGTGCACCTGCGCTGGGGCTCAGGTCCCAGCTGGCACGGGGCCTGTCCAGAGACATGCAGAAGCCTGTCTCCTGAGCGTGCACGCACCCAGTGCCAGGCTCAGCCGCAGCCAAAGTGACGGAAGAAGAGGCATGTGTAGGGAGGCCCCCCTGCAACCGACTCCCCCCACCCACCCCGTACCCCGTGCAAGAGCACGGATTCCCAAGTAGAGCCCACTGGCAGGCCACTGAGGCCCGGAGCCACCTGCCATCAGCAGCGTAGTCCTGGGTGTCCCCGCAGCCCTCAGGAGCACCAGGGCCTGGGGCTTGATCGACCAGGCAGCTGCGCCTCGGCGAGAAGGCCTATCTGCTTTGGTTTGGAAATCTGGACAGTATCCCTGCGGCATTGCCCGCTATGGTAGCTTGGAACGGCAATCAGTAGGAAAACCACCTGGTTGCGTGGCGTGCTGTGGCAGAGGGAAATGTGCTGAAGATGATGGGTTCTCCCTTTTTTTCCCCCAAAAACGGATGGGTACGACTCGAGTCACTGCCCAGACCACCCATACGTCCGCTTTGGACGGTCACGATGGCCGCTTAGAGTATACCCGGTCCATGGAACACCTGGACCTGTAAGCCCACTTGACCGCAGTGCCTGCCTCAAGTGAGCAGAAATGATTTCCACGCAAGTGTCTCACCACCCAATAGGTAAGCAGTTTCGTTTTGCGTCCCGCGGCCCCAGAGCCGAGAGAAACGCTCGTTGGTCGGTACGGTCCCCAAAAAGGAGGGCGAGAGGAGGAAGGGCAGGCTCCTTGCTCAGAGTCGTCGGGGTGCTCTGGGGCCCCTCTCGTCCCAGAAAAGAAAGGCAGAGGAAGAGAGGTCATTGACAAGGGAGAGGGAAGACCCTGGGCCTGTCCTCTCCGGGAGACAGGCCTCTGCAGGCCTGGCCGGGAGCCCAGGCCGAAGCCCGCAGGCCACCGGTGGGAAAGGCCGGGGTTCCCCTGACATAAGGTGGAGGTGACGGCGATGGGAGACAGCATGTCTGGGACCATGGCCGTGGGAGAGACCTGCAGGGCAACGCCGGCCGGCCCTGGCTGGGCCCCCCCCCCCCGCTGGAGGAGGCCTCGGGGACTTTGGTTGGCGAGGAAACCCCCTCTTCAGACGGGGTCTGGCAGCCTGGCCCGACCCAGACCCTTGGCCTGGGCCAGGTGAGCTATGGCATGGAGAGGGGGGCTCTCCCAGCAGCCCCAGAGCTGGCCCACGGGTCCCTTCCCCCACAGCCCCTTCTGCAAGGGGCCCTGCCCCTCCCCCTGCCTTAGAACTCAGCCCTCTGGCCCCCAGCAAGCGTCAGGAAGGAACTATTCCTATCCAACAGTGGCCCCTAGCGGTGGAAGTTTTGGCTCTGACTTTGGGCACCGGAGCCGCTCTCTTGTTCCTGGAGCTTCTTCTGTCTCTTGGCTTTTCACCAGACACACAGGAGGGAACAACTGTCCAGGACAGCATAGCAGAGCTTCTCTCCTAGCCCAGTCCCCACCCGGCAGGCTCCACCCACGTCGGCGACCCCTTCCGTCGCGTCCCCGTGGCCTCCTGCTGGCATTCGGTGTATACATTTTGGAACCCCGCTTTCCCCGGCGCTGGAGGCTTTCCTGGCAGTGGACGCGCTCCCCGAAGTGCATCGGGTGGGTTTCGGCAGGATGCCTATTGGCCGCCTCTGTCCCGGCACTGCCACTGGGGACAACTCCCGAGTGCAGAAAACGCCTCCCCTCCCCCCCAATCCATCGCAACCGTCTTCCCACTCCCGGGCTTGGGCACCTCCCGCCAGTGGCCACCGTCTCCAGAGCAACCAGGAGGGGCGGGGTCGGGGCGAGTCTGCCGGGGGCGGGGTGAGTGGCGCTGGGCGTGGGCGGCCCAGCGGGCCGGGGCGCCTGCGCTTTGCTCCCGGCTTTGCGGGCCTCAGAGAGCGGTGTGCGGCGGCGCGGGAGGCCTAGCGCTTGCCCCTCCCCCTCCCCCACCCCCAGCCCGGGCGCCGTCTGGGCGCCCCGAAAGGAGGGGGTCAGGCGGAGGCAGCGGATGGAGCGAGAGGGGGCTTAGATCCCACAGGGCTGTTGCATGCGGCTCTCCCGCTGGCAGGTGTCGGCACTTTTGCTTCCCTCCGCGGGTGACGACCACGTTCTCCTCCCTCTCAGCTGACCTGGGCCGGTCCAACGAACCTGAGCGCAGGTGGTGCACCTGCGCTGGGGCTCAGGTCCCAGCTGGCACGGGGCCTGTCCAGAGACATGCAGAAGCCTGTCTCCTGAGCGTGCACGCACCCAGTGCCAGGCTCAGCCGCAGCCAAAGTGACGGAAGAAGAGGCATGTGTAGGGAGGCCCCCCTGCAACCGACTCCCCCCACCCACCCCGTACCCCGTGCAAGAGCACGGATTCCCAAGTAGAGCCCACTGGCAGGCCACTGAGGCCCGGAGCCACCTGCCATCAGCAGCGTAGTCCTGGGTGTCCCCGCAGCCCTCAGGAGCACCAGGGCCTGGGGCTTGATCGACCAGGCAGCTGCGCCTCGGCGAGAAGGCCTATCTGCTTTGGTTTGGAAATCTGGACAGTATCCCTGCGGCATTGCCCGCTATGGTAGCTTGGAACGGCAATCAGTAGGAAAACCACCTGGTTGCGTGGCGTGCTGTGGCAGAGGGAAATGTGCTGAAGATGATGGGTTCTCCCTTTTTTTCCCCCAAAAACGGATGGGTACGACTCGAGTCACTGCCCAGACCACCCATACGTCCGCTTTGGACGGTCACGATGGCCGCTTAGAGTATACCCGGTCCATGGAACACCTGGACCTGTAAGCCCACTTGACCGCAGTGCCTGCCTCAAGTGAGCAGAAATGATTTCCACGCAAGTGTCTCACCACCCAATAGGTAAGCAGTTTCGTTTTGCGTCCCGCGGCCCCAGAGCCGAGAGAAACGCTCGTTGGTCGGTACGGTCCCAAAAAGGAGGGCGAGAGGAGGAAGGGCAGGCTCCTTGCTCAGAGTCGTCGGGGTGCTCTGGGGCCCCTCTCGTCCCAGAAAAGAAAGGCAGAGGAAGAGAGGTCATTGACAAGGGAGAGGGAAGACCCTGGGCCTGTCCTCTCCGGGAGACAGGCCTCTGCAGGCCTGGCCGGGAGCCCAGGCCGAAGCCCGCAGGCCACCGGTGGGAAAGGCCGGGGTTCCCCTGACATAAGGTGGAGGTGACGGCGATGGGAGACAGCATGTCTGGGACCATGGCCGTGGGAGAGACCTGCAGGGCAACGCCGGCCGGCCCTGGCTGGCCCCCCCCCCCCCCCCGCTGGAGGAGGCCTCGGGGACTTTGGTTGGCGAGGAAACCCCCTCTTCAGACGGGTCTGGCAGCCTGGCCCGACCCAGACCCTTGGCCTGGGCCAGGTGAGCTATGGCATGGAGAGGGGGGCTCTCCCAGCAGCCCCAGAGCTGGCCCACGGGTCCCTTCCCCCACAGCCCCTTCTGCAAGGGGCCCTGCCCCTCCCCCTGCCTTAGAACTCAGCCCTCTGGCCCCCAGCAAGCGTCAGGAAGGAACTATTCCTATCCAACAGTGGCCCCTAGCGGTGGAAGTTTTGGCTCTGACTTTGGGCACCGGAGCCGCTCTCTTGTTCCTGGAGCTTCTTCTGTCTCTTGGCTTTTCACCAGACACACAGGAGGGAACAACTGTCCAGGACAGCATAGCAGAGCTTCTCTCCTAGCCCAGTCCCCACCCGGCAGGCTCCACCCACGTCGGCGACCCCTTCCGTCGCGTCCCCGTGGCCTCCTGCTGGCATTCGGTGTATACATTTTGGAACCCCGCTTCCCCCGGCGCTGGAGGCTTTCCTGGCAGTGGACGCGCTCCCCGAAGTGCATCGGGTGGGTTTCGGCAGGATGCCTATTGGCCGCCTCTGTCCCGGCACTGCCACTGGGGACAACTCCCGAGTGCAGAAAACGCCTCCCCTCCCCCCCAATCCATCGCAACCGTCTTCCCACTCCCGGGCTTGGGCACCTCCCGCCAGTGGCCACCGTCTCCAGAGCAACCAGGAGGGGCGGGGTCGGGGCGAGTCTGCCGGGGGCGGGGTGAGTGGCGCTGGGCGTGGGCGGCCCAGCGGGCCGGGGCGCCTGCGCTCTGCTCCCGGCTTTGCGGGCCTCAGAGAGCGGTGTGCGGCGGCGCGGGAGGCCTAGCGCTTGCCCCTCCCCCTCCCCCACCCCCAGCCCGGGCGCCGTCTGGGCGCCCCGAAAGGAGGGGGTCAGGCGGAGGCAGCGGATGGAGCGAGAGGGGGCTTAGATCCCACAGGGCTGTTGCATGCGGCTCTCCCGCTGGCAGGTGTCGGCACTTTTGCTTCCCTCCGCGGGTGACGACCACGTTCTCCTCCCTCTCAGCTGACCTGGGCCGGTCCAACGAACCTGAGCGCAGGTGGTGCACCTGCGCTGGGGCTCAGGTCCCAGCTGGCACGGGGCCTGTCCAGAGACATGCAGAAGCCTGTCTCCTGAGCGTGCACGCACCCAGTGCCAGGCTCAGCCGCAGCCAAAGTGACGGAAGAAGAGGCATGTGTAGGGAGGCCCCCCTGCAACCGACTCCCCCCACCCACCCCGTACCCCGTGCAAGAGCACGGATTCCCAAGTAGAGCCCACTGGCAGGCCACTGAGGCCCGGAGCCACCTGCCATCAGCAGCGTAGTCCTGGGTGTCCCCGCAGCCCTCAGGAGCACCAGGGCCTGGGGCTTGATCGACCAGGCAGCTGCGCCTCGGCGAGAAGGCCTATCTGCTTTGGTTTGGAAATCTGGACAGTATCCCTGCGGCATTGCCCGCTATGGTAGCTTGGAACGGCAATCAGTAGGAAAACCACCTGGTTGCGTGGCGTGCTGTGGCAGAGGGAAATGTGCTGAAGATGATGGGTTCTCCCTTTTTTTCCCCCAAAAACGGATGGGTACGACTCGAGTCACTGCCCAGACCACCCATACGTCCGCTTTGGACGGTCACGATGGCCGCTTAGAGTATACCCGGTCCATGGAACACCTGGACCTGTAAGCCCACTTGACCGCAGTGCCTGCCTCAAGTGAGCAGAAATGATTTCCACGCAAGTGTCTCACCACCCAATAGGTAAGCAGTTTCGTTTTGCGTCCCGCGGCCCCAGAGCCGAGAGAAACGCTCGTTGGTCGGTACGGTCCCAAAAAGGAGGGCGAGAGGAGGAAGGGCAGGCTCCTTGCTCAGAGTCGTCGGGGTGCTCTGGGGCCCCTCTCGTCCCAGAAAAGAAAGGCAGAGGAAGAGAGGTCATTGACAAGGGAGAGGGAAGACCCTGGGCCTGTCCTCTCCGGGAGACAGGCCTCTGCAGGCCTGGCCGGGAGCCCAGGCCGAAGCCCGCAGGCCACCGGTGGGAAAGGCCGGGGTTCCCCTGACATAAGGTGGAGGTGACGGCGATGGGAGACAGCATGTCTGGGACCATGGCCGTGGGAGAGACCTGCAGGGCAACGCCGGCCGGCCCTGGCTGGGCCCCCCCCCCCCCCCGCTGGAGGAGGCCTCGGGGACTTTGGTTGGCGAGGAAACCCCCTCTTCAGACGGGTCTGGCAGCCTGGCCCGACCCAGACCCTTGGCCTGGGCCAGGTGAGCTATGGCATGGAGAGGGGGGCTCTCCCAGCAGCCCCAGAGCTGGCCCACGGGTCCCTTCCCCCACAGCCCCTTCTGCAAGGGGCCCTGCCCCTCCCCCTGCCTTAGAACTCAGCCCTCTGGCCCCCAGCAAGCGTCAGGAAGGAACTATTCCTATCCAACAGTGGCCCCTAGCGGTGGAAGTTTTGGCTCTGACTTTGGGCACCGGAGCCGCTCTCTTGTTCCTGGAGCTTCTTCTGTCTCTTGGCTTTTCACCAGACACACAGGAGGGAACAACTGTCCAGGACAGCATAGCAGAGCTTCTCTCCTAGCCCAGTCCCCACCCGGCAGGCTCCACCCACGTCGGCGACCCCTTCCGTCGCGTCCCCGTGGCCTCCTGCTGGCATTCGGTGTATACATTTTGGAACCCCGCTTTCCCCGGCGCTGGAGGCTTTCCTGGCAGTGGACGCGCTCCCCGAAGTGCATCGGGTGGGTTTCGGCAGGATGCCTATTGGCCGCCTCTGTCCCGGCACTGCCACTGGGGACAACTCCCGAGTGCAGAAAACGCCTCCCCTCCCCCCCAATCCATCGCAACCGTCTTCCCACTCCCGGGCTTGGGCACCTCCCGCCAGTGGCCACCGTCTCCAGAGCAACCAGGAGGGGCGGGGTCGGGGCGAGTCTGCCGGGGGCGGGGTGAGTGGCGCTGGGCGTGGGCGGCCCAGCGGGCCGGGGCGCCTGCGCTTTGCTCCCGGCTTTGCGGGCCTCAGAGAGCGGTGTGCGGCGGCGCGGGAGGCCTAGCGCTTGCCCCTCCCCCTCCCCCACCCCCAGCCCGGGCGCCGTCTGGGCGCCCCGAAAGGAGGGGGTCAGGCGGAGGCAGCGGATGGAGCGAGAGGGGGCTTAGATCCCACAGGGCTGTTGCATGCGGCTCTCCCGCTGGCAGGTGTCGGCACTTTTGCTTCCCTCCGCGGGTGACGACCACGTTCTCCTCCCTCTCAGCTGACCTGGGCCGGTCCAACGAACCTGAGCGCAGGTGGTGCACCTGCGCTGGGGCTCAGGTCCCAGCTGGCACGGGGCCTGTCCAGAGACATGCAGAAGCCTGTCTCCTGAGCGTGCACGCACCCAGTGCCAGGCTCAGCCGCAGCCAAAGTGACGGAAGAAGAGGCATGTGTAGGGAGGCCCCCCTGCAACCGACTCCCCCCACCCACCCCGTACCCCGTGCAAGAGCACGGATTCCCAAGTAGAGCCCACTGGCAGGCCACTGAGGCCCGGAGCCACCTGCCATCAGCAGCGTAGTCCTGGGTGTCCCCGCAGCCCTCAGGAGCACCAGGGCCTGGGGCTTGATCGACCAGGCAGCTGCGCCTCGGCGAGAAGGCCTATCTGCTTTGGTTTGGAAATCTGGACAGTATCCCTGCGGCATTGCCCGCTATGGTAGCTTGGAACGGCAATCAGTAGGAAAACCACCTGGTTGCGTGGCGTGCTGTGGCAGAGGGAAATGTGCTGAAGATGATGGGTTCTCCCTTTTTTTCCCCCATAAACGGATGGGTACGACTCGAGTCACTGCCCAGACCACCCATACGTCCGCTTTGGACGGTCACGATGGCCGCTTAGAGTATACCCGGTCCATGGAACACCTGGACCTGTAAGCCCACTTGACCGCAGTGCCTGCCTCAAGTGAGCAGAAATGATTTCCACGCAAGTGTCTCACCACCCAATAGGTAAGCAGTTTCGTTTTGCGTCCCGCGGCCCCAGAGCCGAGAGAAACGCTCGTTGGTCGGTACGGTCCCAAAAAGGAGGGCGAGAGGAGGAAGGGCAGGCTCCTTGCTCAGAGTCGTCGGGGTGCTCTGGGGCTCCTCTCGTCCCAGAAAAGAAAGGCAGAGGAAGAGAGGTCATTGACAAGGGAGAGGGAAGACCCTGGGCCTGTCCTCTCCGGGAGACAGGCCTCTGCAGGCCTGGCCGGGAGCCCAGGCCGAAGCCCGCAGGCCACCGGTGGGAAAGGCCGGGGTTCCCCTGACATAAGGTGGAGGTGACGGCGATGGGAGACAGCATGTCTGGGACCATGGCCGTGGGAGAGACCTGCAGGGCAACGCCGGCCGGCCCTGGCTGGGCCCCCCCCCCCCGCTGGAGGAGGCCTCAGGGACTTTGGTTGGCGAGGAAACCCCCTCTTCAGACGGGTCTGGCAGCCTGGCCCGACCCAGACCCTTGGCCTGGGCCAGGTGAGCTATGGCATGGAGAGGGGGGCTCTCCCAGCAGCCCCAGAGCTGGCCCACGGGTCCCTTCCCCCACAGCCCCTTCTGCAAGGGGCCCTGCCCCTCCCCCTGCCTTAGAACTCAGCCCTCTGGCCCCCAGCAAGCGTCAGGAAGGAACTATTCCTATCCAACAGTGGCCCCTAGCGGTGGAAGTTTTGGCTCTGACTTTGGGCACCGGAGCCGCTCTCTTGTTCCTGGAGCTTCTTCTGTCTCTTGGCTTTTCACCAGACACACAGGAGGGAACAACTGTCCAGGACAGCATAGCAGAGCTTCTCTCCTAGCCCAGTCCCCACCCGGCAGGCTCCACCCACGTCGGCGACCCCTTCCGTCGCGTCCCCGTGGCCTCCTGCTGGCATTCGGTGTATACATTTTGGAACCCCGCTTCCCCCGGCGCTGGAGGCTTTCCTGGCAGTGGACGCGCTCCCCGAAGTGCATCGGGTGGGTTTCGGCAGGATGCCTATTGGCCGCCTCTGTCCCGGCACTGCCACTGGGGACAACTCCCGAGTGCAGAAAACGCCTCCCCTCCCCCCCAATCCATCGCAACCGTCTTCCCACTCCCGGGCTTGGGCACCTCCCGCCAGTGGCCACCGTCTCCAGAGCAACCAGGAGGGGCGGGGTCGGGGCGAGTCTGCCGGGGGCGGGGTGAGTGGCGCTGGGCGTGGGCGGCCCAGCGGGCCGGGGCGCCTGCGCTTTGCTCCCGGCTTTGCGGGCCTCAGAGAGCGGTGTGCGGCGGCGCGGGAGGCCTAGCGCTTGCCCCTCCCCCTCCCCCACCCCCAGCCCGGGCGCCGTCTGGGCGCCCCGAAAGGAGGGGGTCAGGCGGAGGCAGCGGATGGAGCGAGAGGGGGCTTAGATCCCACAGGGCTGTTGCATGCGGCTCTCCCGCTGGCAGGTGTCGGCACTTTTGCTTCCCTCCGCGGGTGACGACCACGTTCTCCTCCCTCTCAGCTGACCTGGGCCGGTCCAACGAACCTGAGCGCAGGTGGTGCACCTGCGCTGGGGCTCAGGTCCCAGCTGGCACGGGGCCTGTCCAGAGACATGCAGAAGCCTGTCTCCTGAGCGTGCACGCACCCAGTGCCAGGCTCAGCCGCAGCCAAAGTGACGGAAGAAGAGGCATGTGTAGGGAGGCCCCCCTGCAACCGACTCCCCCCACCCACCCCGTACCCCGTGCAAGAGCACGGATTCCCAAGTAGAGCCCACTGGCAGGCCACTGAGGCCCGGAGCCACCTGCCATCAGCAGCGTAGTCCTGGGTGTCCCCGCAGCCCTCAGGAGCACCAGGGCCTGGGGCTTGATCGACCAGGCAGCTGCGCCTCGGCGAGAAGGCCTATCTGCTTTGGTTTGGAAATCTGGACAGTATCCCTGCGGCATTGCCCGCTATGGTAGCTTGGAACGGCAATCAGTAGGAAAACCACCTGGTTGCGTGGCGTGCTGTGGCAGAGGGAAATGTGCTGAAGATGATGGGTTCTCCCTTTTTTTCCCCCAAAAACGGATGGGTACGACTCGAGTCACTGCCCAGACCACCCATACGTCCGCTTTGGACGGTCACGATGGCCGCTTAGAGTATACCCGGTCCATGGAACACCTGGACCTGTAAGCCCACTTGACCGCAGTGCCTGCCTCAAGTGAGCAGAAATGATTTCCACGCAAGTGTCTCACCACCCAATAGGTAAGCAGTTTCGTTTTGCGTCCCGCGGCCCCAGAGCCGAGAGAAACGCTCGTTGGTCGGTACGGTCCCAAAAAGGAGGGCGAGAGGAGGAAGGGCAGGCTCCTTGCTCAGAGTCGTCGGGGTGCTCTGGGGCCCCTCTCGTCCCAGAAAAGAAAGGCAGAGGAAGAGAGGTCATTGACAAGGGAGAGGGAAGACCCTGGGCCTGTCCTCTCCGGGAGACAGGCCTCTGCAGGCCTGGCCGGGAGCCCAGGCCGAAGCCCGCAGGCCACCGGTGGGAAAGGCCGGGGTTCCCCTGACATAAGGTGGAGGTGACGGCGATGGGAGACAGCATGTCTGGGACCATGGCCGTGGGAGAGACCTGCAGGGCAACGCCGGCCGGCCCTGGCTGGGCCCCCCCCCCCCGCTGGAGGAGGCCTCGGGGACTTTGGTTGGCGAGGAAACCCCCTCTTCAGACGGGTCTGGCAGCCTGGCCCGACCCAGACCCTTGGCCTGGGCCAGGTGAGCTATGGCATGGAGAGGGGGGCTCTCCCAGCAGCCCCAGAGCTGGCCCACGGGTCCCTTCCCCCACAGCCCCTTCTGCAAGGGGCCCTGCCCCTCCCCCTGCCTTAGAACTCAGCCCTCTGGCCCCCAGCAAGCGTCAGGAAGGAACTATTCCTATCCAACAGTGGCCCCTAGCGGTGGAAGTTTTGGCTCTGACTTTGGGCACCGGAGCCGCTCTCTTGTTCCTGGAGCTTCTTCTGTCTCTTGGCTTTTCACCAGACACACAGGAGGGAACAACTGTCCAGGACAGCATAGCAGAGCTTCTCTCCTAGCCCAGTCCCCACCCGGCAGGCTCCACCCACGTCGGCGACCCCTTCCGTCGCGTCCCCGTGGCCTCCTGCTGGCATTCGGTGTATACATTTTGGAACCCCGCTTTCCCCGGCGCTGGAGGCTTTCCTGGCAGTGGACGCGCTCCCCGAAGTGCATCGGGTGGGTTTCGGCAGGATGCCTATTGGCCGCCTCTGTCCCGGCACTGCCACTGGGGACAACTCCCGAGTGCAGAAAACGCCTCCCCTCCCCCCCAATCCATCGCAACCGTCTTCCCACTCCCGGGCTTGGGCACCTCCCGCCAGTGGCCACCGTCTCCAGAGCAACCAGGAGGGGCGGGGTCGGGGCGAGTCTGCCGGGGGCGGGGTGAGTGGCGCTGGGCGTGGGCGGCCCAGCGGGCCGGGGCGCCTGCGCTTTGCTCCCGGCTTTGCGGGCCTCAGAGAGCGGTGTGCGGCGGCGCGGGAGGCCTAGCGCTTGCCCCTCCCCCTCCCCCACCCCCAGCCCGGGCGCCGTCTGGGCGCCCCGAAAGGAGGGGGTCAGGCGGAGGCAGCGGATGGAGCGAGAGGGGGCTTAGATCCCACAGGGCTGTTGCATGCGGCTCTCCCGCTGGCAGGTGTCGGCACTTTTGCTTCCCTCCGCGGGTGACGACCACGTTCTCCTCCCTCTCAGCTGACCTGGGCCGGTCCAACGAACCTGAGCGCAGGTGGTGCACCTGCGCTGGGGCTCAGGTCCCAGCTGGCACGGGGCCTGTCCAGAGACATGCAGAAGCCTGTCTCCTGAGCGTGCACGCACCCAGTGCCAGGCTCAGCCGCAGCCAAAGTGACGGAAGAAGAGGCATGTGTAGGGAGGCCCCCCTGCAACCGACTCCCCCCACCCACCCCGTACCCCGTGCAAGAGCACGGATTCCCAAGTAGAGCCCACTGGCAGGCCACTGAGGCCCGGAGCCACCTGCCATCAGCAGCGTAGTCCTGGGTGTCCCCGCAGCCCTCAGGAGCACCAGGGCCTGGGGCTTGATCGACCAGGCAGCTGCGCCTCGGCGAGAAGGCCTATCTGCTTTGGTTTGGAAATCTGGACAGTATCCCTGCGGCATTGCCCGCTATGGTAGCTTGGAACGGCAATCAGTAGGAAAACCACCTGGTTGCGTGGCGTGCTGTGGCAGAGGGAAATGTGCTGAAGATGATGGGTTCTCCCTTTTTTTCCCCCAAAAACGGATGGGTACGACTCGAGTCACTGCCCAGACCACCCATACGTCCGCTTTGGACGGTCACGATGGCCGCTTAGAGTATACCCGGTCCATGGAACACCTGGACCTGTAAGCCCACTTGACCGCAGTGCCTGCCTCAAGTGAGCAGAAATGATTTCCACGCAAGTGTCTCACCACCCAATAGGTAAGCAGTTTCGTTTTGCGTCCCGCGGCCCCAGAGCCGAGAGAAACGCTCGTTGGTCGGTACGGTCCCAAAAAGGAGGGCGAGAGGAGGAAGGGCAGGCTCCTTGCTCAGAGTCGTCGGGGTGCTCTGGGGCCCCTCTCGTCCCAGAAAAGAAAGGCAGAGGAAGAGAGGTCATTGACAAGGGAGAGGGAAGACCCTGGGCCTGTCCTCTCCGGGAGACAGGCCTCTGCAGGCCTGGCCGGGAGCCCAGGCCGAAGCCCGCAGGCCACCGGTGGGAAAGGCCGGGGTTCCCCTGACATAAGGTGGAGGTGACGGCGATGGGAGACAGCATGTCTGGGACCATTGCCGTGGGAGAGACCTGCAGGGCAACGCCGGCAGGCCCTGGCTGGGCCCCCCCCCCCCCGCTGGAGGAGGCCTCGGGGACTTTGGTTGGCGAGGAAACCCCCTCTTCAGACGGGTCTGGCAGCCTGGCCCGACCCAGACCCTTGGCCTGGGCCAGGTGAGCTATGGCATGGAGAGGGGGGCTCTCCCAGCAGCCCCAGAGCTGGCCCACGGGTCCCTTCCCCCACAGCCCCTTCTGCAAGGGGCCCTGCCCCTCCCCCTGCCTTAGAACTCAGCCCTCTGGCCCCCAGCAAGCGTCAGGAAGGAACTATTCCTATCCAACAGTGGCCCCTAGCGGTGGAAGTTTTGGCTCTGACTTTGGGCACCGGAGCCGCTCTCTTGTTCCTGGAGCTTCTTCTGTCTCTTGGCTTTTCACCAGACACACAGGAGGGAACAACTGTCCAGGACAGCATAGCAGAGCTTCTCTCCTAGCCCAGTCCCCACCCGGCAGGCTCCACCCACGTCGGCGACCCCTTCCGTCGCGTCCCCGTGGCCTCCTGCTGGCATTCGGTGTATACATTTTGGAACCCCGCTTTCCCCGGCGCTGGAGGCTTTCCTGGCAGTGGACGCGCTCCCCGAAGTGCATCGGGTGGGTTTCGGCAGGATGCCTATTGGCCGCCTCTGTCCCGGCACTGCCACTGGGGACAACTCCCGAGTGCAGAAAACGCCTCCCCTCCCCCCCAATCCATCGCAACCGTCTTCCCACTCCCGGGCTTGGGCACCTCCCGCCAGTGGCCACCGTCTCCAGAGCAACCAGGAGGGGCGGGGTCGGGGCGAGTCTGCCGGGGGCGGGGTGAGTGGCGCTGGGCGTGGGCGGCCCAGCGGGCCGGGGCGCCTGCGCTCTGCTCCCGGCTTTGCGGGCCTCAGAGAGCGGTGTGCGGCGGCGCGGGAGGCCTAGCGCTTGCCCCTCCCCCTCCCCCACCCCCAGCCCGGGCGCCGTCTGGGCGCCCCGAAAGGAGGGGGTCAGGCGGAGGCAGCGGATGGAGCGAGAGGGGGCTTAGATCCCACAGGGCTGTTGCATGCGGCTCTCCCGCTGGCAGGTGTCGGCACTTTTGCTTCCCTCCGCGGGTGACGACCACGTTCTCCTCCCTCTCAGCTGACCTGGGCCGGTCCAACGAACCTGAGCGCAGGTGGTGCACCTGCGCTGGGGCTCAGGTCCCAGCTGGCACGGGGCCTGTCCAGAGACATGCAGAAGCCTGTCTCCTGAGCGTGCACGCACCCAGTGCCAGGCTCAGCCGCAGCCAAAGTGACGGAAGAAGAGGCATGTGTAGGGAGGCCCCCCTGCAACCGACTCCCCCCACCCACCCCGTACCCCGTGCAAGAGCACGGATTCCCAAGTAGAGCCCACTGGCAGGCCACTGAGGCCCGGAGCCACCTGCCATCAGCAGCGTAGTCCTGGGTGTCCCCGCAGCCCTCAGGAGCACCAGGGCCTGGGGCTTGATCGACCAGGCAGCTGCGCCTCGGCGAGAAGGCCTATCTGCTTTGGTTTGGAAATCTGGACAGTATCCCTGCGGCATTGCCCGCTATGGTAGCTTGGAACGGCAATCAGTAGGAAAACCACCTGGTTGCGTGGCGTGCTGTGGCAGAGGGAAATGTGCTGAAGATGATGGGTTCTCCCTTTTTTTCCCCCAAAAACGGATGGGTACGACTCGAGTCACTGCCCAGACCACCCATACGTCCGCTTTGGACGGTCACGATGGCCGCTTAGAGTATACCCGGTCCATGGAACACCTGGACCTGTAAGCCCACTTGACCGCAGTGCCTGCCTCAAGTGAGCAGAAATGATTTCCACGCAAGTGTCTCACCACCCAATAGGTAAGCAGTTTCGTTTTGCGTCCCGCGGCCCCAGAGCCGAGAGAAACGCTCGTTGGTCGGTACGGTCCCAAAAAGGAGGGCGAGAGGAGGAAGGGCAGGCTCCTTGCTCAGAGTCGTCGGGGTGCTCTGGGGCCCCTCTCGTCCCAGAAAAGAAAGGCAGAGGAAGAGAGGTCATTGACAAGGGAGAGGGAAGACCCTGGGCCTGTCCTCTCCGGGAGACAGGCCTCTGCAGGCCTGGCCGGGAGCCCAGGCCGAAGCCCGCAGGCCACCGGTGGGAAAGGCCGGGGTTCCCCTGACATAAGGTGGAGGTGACGGCGATGGGAGACAGCATGTCTGGGACCATGGCCGTGGGAGAGACCTGCAGGGCAACGCCGGCCGGCCCTGGCTGGGCCCCCCCCCCCCCCGCTGGAGGAGGCCTCGGGGACTTTGGTTGGCGAGGAAACCCCCTCTTCAGACGGGTCTGGCAGCCTGGCCCGACCCAGACCCTTGGCCTGGGCCAGGTGAGCTATGGCATGGAGAGGGGGGCTCTCCCAGCAGCCCCAGAGCTGGCCCACGGGTCCCTTCCCCCACAGCCCCTTCTGCAAGGGGCCCTGCCCCTCCCCCTGCCTTAGAACTCAGCCCTCTGGCCCCCAGCAAGCGTCAGGAAGGAACTATTCCTATCCAACAGTGGCCCCTAGCGGTGGAAGTTTTGGCTCTGACTTTGGGCACCGGAGCCGCTCTCTTGTTCCTGGAGCTTCTTCTGTCTCTTGGCTTTTCACCAGACACACAGGAGGGAACAACTGTCCAGGACAGCATAGCAGAGCTTCTCTCCTAGCCCAGTCCCCACCCGGCAGGCTCCACCCACGTCGGCGACCCCTTCCGTCGCGTCCCCGTGGCCTCCTGCTGGCATTCGGTGTATACATTTTGGAACCCCGCTTTCCCCGGCGCTGGAGGCTTTCCTGGCAGTGGACGCGCTCCCCGAAGTGCATCGGGTGGGTTTCGGCAGGATGCCTATTGGCCGCCTCTGTCCCGGCACTGCCACTGGGGACAACTCCCGAGTGCAGAAAACGCCTCCCCTCCCCCCCAATCCATCGCAACCGTCTTCCCACTCCCGGGCTTGGGCACCTCCCGCCAGTGGCCACCGTCTCCAGAGCAACCAGGAGGGGCGGGGTCGGGGCGAGTCTGCCGGGGGCGGGGTGAGTGGCGCTGGGCGTGGGCGGCCCAGCGGGCCGGGGCGCCTGCGCTTTGCTCCCGGCTTTGCGGGCCTCAGAGAGCGGTGTGCGGCGGCGCGGGAGGCCTAGCGCTTGCCCCTCCCCCTCCCCCACCCCCAGCCCGGGCGCCGTCTGGGCGCCCCGAAAGGAGGGGGTCAGGCGGAGGCAGCGGATGGAGCGAGAGGGGGCTTAGATCCCACAGGGCTGTTGCATGCGGCTCTCCCGCTGGCAGGTGTCGGCACTTTTGCTTCCCTCCGCGGGTGACGACCACGTTCTCCTCCCTCTCAGCTGACCTGGGCCGGTCCAACGAACCTGAGCGCAGGTGGTGCACCTGCGCTGGGGCTCAGGTCCCAGCTGGCACGGGGCCTGTCCAGAGACATGCAGAAGCCTGTCTCCTGAGCGTGCACGCACCCAGTGCCAGGCTCAGCCGCAGCCAAAGTGACGGAAGAAGAGGCATGTGTAGGGAGGCCCCCCTGCAACCGACTCCCCCCACCCACCCCGTACCCCGTGCAAGAGCACGGATTCCCAAGTAGAGCCCACTGGCAGGCCACTGAGGCCCGGAGCCACCTGCCATCAGCAGCGTAGTCCTGGGTGTCCCCGCAGCCCTCAGGAGCACCAGGGCCTGGGGCTTGATCGACCAGGCAGCTGCGCCTCGGCGAGAAGGCCTATCTGCTTTGGTTTGGAAATCTGGACAGTATCCCTGCGGCATTGCCCGCTATGGTAGCTTGGAACGGCAATCAGTAGGAAAACCACCTGGTTGCGTGGCGTGCTGTGGCAGAGGGAAATGTGCTGAAGATGATGGGTTCTCCCTTTTTTTCCCCCAAAAACGGATGGGTACGACTCGAGTCACTGCCCAGACCACCCATACGTCCGCTTTGGACGGTCACGATGGCCGCTTAGAGTATACCCGGTCCATGGAACACCTGGACCTGTAAGCCCACTTGACCGCAGTGCCTGCCTCAAGTGAGCAGAAATGATTTCCACGCAAGTGTCTCACCACCCAATAGGTAAGCAGTTTCGTTTTGCGTCCCGCGGCCCCAGAGCCGAGAGAAACGCTCGTTGGTCGGTACGGTCCCAAAAAGGAGGGCGAGAGGAGGAAGGGCAGGCTCCTTGCTCAGAGTCGTCGGGGTGCTCTGGGGCTCCTCTCGTCCCAGAAAAGAAAGGCAGAGGAAGAGAGGTCATTGACAAGGGAGAGGGAAGACCCTGGGCCTGTCCTCTCCGGGAGACAGGCCTCTGCAGGCCTGGCCGGGAGCCCAGGCCGAAGCCCGCAGGCCACTGGTGGGAAAGGCCGGGGTTCCCCTGACATAAGGTGGAGGTGACGGCGATGGGAGACAGCATGTCTGGGACCATGGCCGTGGGAGAGACCTGCAGGGCAACGCCGGCCGGCCCTGGCTGGGCCCCCCCCCCCCGCTGGAGGAGGCCTCGGGGACTTTGGTTGGCGAGGAAACCCCCTCTTCAGACGGGTCTGGCAGCCTGGCCCGACCCAGACCCTTGGCCTGGGCCAGGTGAGCTATGGCATGGAGAGGGGGGCTCTCCCAGCAGCCCCAGAGCTGGCCCACGGGTCCCTTCCCCCACAGCCCCTTCTGCAAGGGGCCCTGCCCCTCCCCCTGCCTTAGAACTCAGCCCTCTGGCCCCCAGCAAGCGTCAGGAAGGAACTATTCCTATCCAACAGTGGCCCCTAGCGGTGGAAGTTTTGGCTCTGACTTTGGGCACCGGAGCCGCTCTCTTGTTCCTGGAGCTTCTTCTGTCTCTTGACTTTTCACCAGACACACAGGAGGGAACAACTGTCCAGGACAGCATAGCAGAGCTTCTCTCCTAGCCCAGTCCCCACCCGGCAGGCTCCACCCACGTCGGCGACCCCTTCCGTCGCGTCCCCGTGGCCTCCTGCTGGCATTCGGTGTATACATTTTGGAACCCCGCTTCCCCCGGCGCTGGAGGCTTTCCTGGCAGTGGACGCGCTCCCCGAAGTGCATCGGGTGGGTTTCGGCAGGATGCCTATTGGCCGCCTCTGTCCCGGCACTGCCACTGGGGACAACTCCCGAGTGCAGAAAACGCCTCCCCTCCCCCCCAATCCATCGCAACCGTCTTCCCACTCCCGGGCTTGGGCACCTCCCGCCAGTGGCCACCGTCTCCAGAGCAACCAGGAGGGGCGGGGTCGGGGCGAGTCTGCCGGGGGCGGGGTGAGTGGCGCTGGGCGTGGGCGGCCCAGCGGGCCGGGGCGCCTGCGCTTTGCTCCCGGCTTTGCGGGCCTCAGAGAGCGGTGTGCGGCGGCGCGGGAGGCCTAGCGCTTGCCCCTCCCCCTCCCCCACCCCCAGCCCGGGCGCCGTCTGGGCGCCCCGAAAGGAGGGGGTCAGGCGGAGGCAGCGGATGGAGCGAGAGGGGGCTTAGATCCCACAGGGCTGTTGCATGCGGCTCTCCCGCTGGCAGGTGTCGGCACTTTTGCTTCCCTCCGCGGGTGACGACCACGTTCTCCTCCCTCTCAGCTGACCTGGGCCGGTCCAACGAACCTGAGCGCAGGTGGTGCACTTGCGCTGGGGCTCAGGTCCCAGCTGGCACGGGGCCTGTCCAGAGACATGCAGAAGCCTGTCTCCTGAGCGTGCACGCACCCAGTGCCAGGCTCAGCCGCAGCCAAAGTGACGGAAGAAGAGGCATGTGTAGGGAGGCCCCCCTGCAACCGACTCCCCCCACCCACCCCGTACCCCGTGCAAGAGCACGGATTCCCAAGTAGAGCCCACTGGCAGGCCACTGAGGCCCGGAGCCACCTGCCATCAGCAGCGTAGTCCTGGGTGTCCCCGCAGCCCTCAGGAGCACCAGGGCCTGGGGCTTGATCGACCAGGCAGCTGCGCCTCGGCGAGAAGGCCTATCTGCTTTGGTTTGGAAATCTGGACAGTATCCCTGCGGCATTGCCCGCTATGGTAGCTTGGAACGGCAATCAGTAGGAAAACCACCTGGTTGCGTGGCGTGCTGTGGCAGAGGGAAATGTGCTGAAGATGATGGGTTCTCCCTTTTTTTCCCCCAAAAACGGATGGGTACGACTCGAGTCACTGCCCAGACCACCCATACGTCCGCTTTGGACGGTCACGATGGCCGCTTAGAGTATACCCGGTCCATGGAACACCTGGACCTGTAAGCCCACTTGACCGCAGTGCCTGCCTCAAGTGAGCAGAAATGATTTCCACGCAAGTGTCTCACCACCCAATAGGTAAGCAGTTTCGTTTTGCGTCCCGCGGCCCCAGAGCCGAGAGAAACGCTCGTTGGTCGGTACGGTCCCAAAAAGGAGGGCGAGAGGAGGAAGGGCAGGCTCCTTGCTCAGAGTCGTCGGGGTGCTCTGGGGCCCCTCTCGTCCCAGAAAAGAAAGGCAGAGGAAGAGAGGTCATTGACAAGGGAGAGGGAAGACCCTGGGCCTGTCCTCTCCGGGAGACAGGCCTCTGCAGGCCTGGCCGGGAGCCCAGGCCGAAGCCCGCAGGCCACCGGTGGGAAAGGCCGGGGTTCCCCTGACATAAGGTGGAGGTGACGGCGATGGGAGACAGCATGTCTGGGACCATGGCCGTGGGAGAGACCTGCAGGGCAACGCCGGCCGGCCCTGGCTGGGCCCCCCCCCCCCCCGCTGGAGGAGGCCTCGGGGACTTTGGTTGGCGAGGAAACCCCCTCTTCAGACGGGTCTGGCAGCCTGGCCCGACCCAGACCCTTGGCCTGGGCCAGGTGAGCTATGGCATGGAGAGGGGGGCTCTCCCAGCAGCCCCAGAGCTGGCCCACGGGTCCCTTCCCCCACAGCCCCTTCTGCAAGGGGCCCTGCCCCTCCCCCTGCCTTAGAACTCAGCCCTCTGGCCCCCAGCAAGCGTCAGGAAGGAACTATTCCTATCCAACAGTGGCCCCTAGCGGTGGAAGTTTTGGCTCTGACTTTGGGCACCGGAGCCGCTCTCTTGTTCCTGGAGCTTCTTCTGTCTCTTGGCTTTTCACCAGACACACAGGAGGGAACAACTGTCCAGGACAGCATAGCAGAGCTTCTCTCCTAGCCCAGTCCCCACCCGGCAGGCTCCACCCACGTCGGCGACCCCTTCCGTCGCGTCCCCGTGGCCTCCTGCTGGCATTCGGTGTATACATTTTGGAACCCCGCTTCCCCCGGCGCTGGAGGCTTTCCTGGCAGTGGACGCGCTCCCCGAAGTGCATCGGGTGGGTTTCGGCAGGATGCCTATTGGCCGCCTCTGTCCCGGCACTGCCACTGGGGACAACTCCCGAGTGCAGAAAACGCCTCCCCTCCCCCCCAATCCATCGCAACCGTCTTCCCACTCCCGGGCTTGGGCACCTCCCGCCAGTGGCCACCGTCTCCAGAGCAACCAGGAGGGGCGGGGTCGGGGCGAGTCTGCCGGGGGCGGGGTGAGTGGCGCTGGGCGTGGGCGGCCCAGCGGGCCGGGGCGCCTGCGCTCTGCTCCCGGCTTTGCGGGCCTCAGAGAGCGGTGTGCGGCGGCGCGGGAGGCCTAGCGCTTGCCCCTCCCCCTCCCCCACCCCCAGCCCGGGCGCCGTCTGGGCGCCCCGAAAGGAGGGGGTCAGGCGGAGGCAGCGGATGGAGCGAGAGGGGGCTTAGATCCCACAGGGCTGTTGCATGCGGCTCTCCCGCTGGCAGGTGTCGGCACTTTTGCTTCCCTCCGCGGGTGACGACCACGTTCTCCTCCCTCTCAGCTGACCTGGGCCGGTCCAACGAACCTGAGCGCAGGTGGTGCACCTGCGCTGGGGCTCAGGTCCCAGCTGGCACGGGGCCTGTCCAGAGACATGCAGAAGCCTGTCTCCTGAGCGTGCACGCACCCAGTGCCAGGCTCAGCCGCAGCCAAAGTGACGGAAGAAGAGGCATGTGTAGGGAGGCCCCCCTGCAACCGACTCCCCCCACCCACCCCGTACCCCGTGCAAGAGCACGGATTCCCAAGTAGAGCCCACTGGCAGGCCACTGAGGCCCGGAGCCACCTGCCATCAGCAGCGTAGTCCTGGGTGTCCCCGCAGCCCTCAGGAGCACCAGGGCCTGGGGCTTGATCGACCAGGCAGCTGCGCCTCGGCGAGAAGGCCTATCTGCTTTGGTTTGGAAATCTGGACAGTATCCCTGCGGCATTGCCCGCTATGGTAGCTTGGAACGGCAATCAGTAGGAAAACCACCTGGTTGCGTGGCGTGCTGTGGCAGAGGGAAATGTGCTGAAGATGATGGGTTCTCCCTTTTTTTCCCCCAAAAACGGATGGGTACGACTCGAGTCACTGCCCAGACCACCCATACGTCCGCTTTGGACGGTCACGATGGCCGCTTAGAGTATACCCGGTCCATGGAACACCTGGACCTGTAAGCCCACTTGACCGCAGTGCCTGCCTCAAGTGAGCAGAAATGATTTCCACGCAAGTGTCTCACCACCCAATAGGTAAGCAGTTTCGTTTTGCGTCCCGCGGCCCCAGAGCCGAGAGAAACGCTCGTTGGTCGGTACGGTCCCAAAAAGGAGGGCGAGAGGAGGAAGGGCAGGCTCCTTGCTCAGAGTCGTCGGGGTGCTCTGGGGCCCCTCTCGTCCCAGAAAAGAAAGGCAGAGGAAGAGAGGTCATTGACAAGGGAGAGGGAAGACCCTGGGCCTGTCCTCTCCGGGAGACAGGCCTCTGCAGGCCTGGCCGGGAGCCCAGGCCGAAGCCCGCAGGCCACCGGTGGGAAAGGCCGGGGTTCCCCTGACATAAGGTGGAGGTGACGGCGATGGGAGACAGCATGTCTGGGACCATGGCCGTGGGAGAGACCTGCAGGGCAACGCCGGCCGGCCCTGGCTGGGCCCCCCCCCCCCCCCGCTGGAGGAGGCCTCGGGGACTTTGGTTGGCGAGGAAACCCCCTCTTCAGACGGGTCTGGCAGCCTGGCCCGACCCAGACCCTTGGCCTGGGCCAGGTGAGCTATGGCATGGAGAGGGGGGCTCTCCCAGCAGCCCCAGAGCTGGCCCACGGGTCCCTTCCCCCACAGCCCCTTCTGCAAGGGGCCCTGCCCCTCCCCCTGCCTTAGAACTCAGCCCTCTGGCCCCCAGCAAGCGTCAGGAAGGAACTATTCCTATCCAACAGTGGCCCCTAGCGGTGGAAGTTTTGGCTCTGACTTTGGGCACCGGAGCCGCTCTCTTGTTCCTGGAGCTTCTTCTGTCTCTTGGCTTTTCACCAGACACACAGGAGGGAACAACTGTCCAGGACAGCATAGCAGAGCTTCTCTCCTAGCCCAGTCCCCACCCGGCAGGCTCCACCCACGTCGGCGACCCCTTCCGTCGCGTCCCCGTGGCCTCCTGCTGGCATTCGGTGTATACATTTTGGAACCCCGCTTCCCCCGGCGCTGGAGGCTTTCCTGGCAGTGGACGCGCTCCCCGAAGTGCATCGGGTGGGTTTCGGCAGGATGCCTATTGGCCGCCTCTGTCCCGGCACTGCCACTGGGGACAACTCCCGAGTGCAGAAAACGCCTCCCCTCCCCCCCAATCCATCGCAACCGTCTTCCCACTCCCGGGCTTGGGCACCTCCCGCCAGTGGCCACCGTCTCCAGAGCAACCAGGAGGGGCGGGGTCGGGGCGAGTCTGCCGGGGGCGGGGTGAGTGGCGCTGGGCGTGGGCGGCCCAGCGGGCCGGGGCGCCTGCGCTCTGCTCCCGGCTTTGCGGGCCTCAGAGAGCGGTGTGCGGCGGCGCGGGAGGCCTAGCGCTTGCCCCTCCCCCTCCCCCACCCCCAGCCCGGGCGCCGTCTGGGCGCCCCGAAAGGAGGGGGTCAGGCGGAGGCAGCGGATGGAGCGAGAGGGGGCTTAGATCCCACAGGGCTGTTGCATGCGGCTCTCCCGCTGGCAGGTGTCGGCACTTTTGCTTCCCTCCGCGGGTGACGACCACGTTCTCCTCCCTCTCAGCTGACCTGGGCCGGTCCAACGAACCTGAGCGCAGGTGGTGCACCTGCGCTGGGGCTCAGGTCCCAGCTGGCACGGGGCCTGTCCAGAGACATGCAGAAGCCTGTCTCCTGAGCGTGCACGCACCCAGTGCCAGGCTCAGCCGCAGCCAAAGTGACGGAAGAAGAGGCATGTGTAGGGAGGCCCCCCTGCAACCGACTCCCCCCACCCACCCCGTACCCCGTGCAAGAGCACGGATTCCCAAGTAGAGCCCACTGGCAGGCCACTGAGGCCCGGAGCCACCTGCCATCAGCAGCGTAGTCCTGGGTGTCCCCGCAGCCCTCAGGAGCACCAGGGCCTGGGGCTTGATCGACCAGGCAGCTGCGCCTCGGCGAGAAGGCCTATCTGCTTTGGTTTGGAAATCTGGACAGTATCCCTGCGGCATTGCCCGCTATGGTAGCTTGGAACGGCAATCAGTAGGAAAACCACCTGGTTGCGTGGCGTGCTGTGGCAGAGGGAAATGTGCTGAAGATGATGGGTTCTCCCTTTTTTTCCCCCAAAAACGGATGGGTACGACTCGAGTCACTGCCCAGACCACCCATACGTCCGCTTTGGACGGTCACGATGGCCGCTTAGAGTATACCCGGTCCATGGAACACCTGGACCTGTAAGCCCACTTGACCGCAGTGCCTGCCTCAAGTGAGCAGAAATGATTTCCACGCAAGTGTCTCACCACCCAATAGGTAAGCAGTTTCGTTTTGCGTCCCGTGGCCCCAGAGCCGAGAGAAACGCTCGTTGGTCGGTACGGTCCCAAAAAGGAGGGCGAGAGGAGGAAGGGCAGGCTCCTTGCTCAGAGTCGTCGGGGTGCTCTGGGGCCCCTCTCGTCCCAGAAAAGAAAGGCAGAGGAAGAGAGGTCATTGACAAGGGAGAGGGAAGACCCTGGGCCTGTCCTCTCCGGGAGACAGGCCTCTGCAGGCCTGGCCGGGAGCCCAGGCCGAAGCCCGCAGGCCACCGGTGGGAAAGGCCGGGGTTCCCCTGACATAAGGTGGAGGTGACGGCGATGGGAGACAGCATGTCTGGGACCATGGCGGTGGGAGAGACCTGCAGGGCAACGCCGGCCGGCCCTGGCTGGGCCCCCCCCCCCCCCCGCTGGAGGAGGCCTCGGGGACTTTGGTTGGCGAGGAAACCCCCTCTTCAGACGGGTCTGGCAGCCTGGCCCGACCCAGACCCTTGGCCTGGGCCAGGTGAGCTATGGCATGGAGAGGGGGGCTCTCCCAGCAGCCCCAGAGCTGGCCCACGGGTCCCTTCCCCCACAGCCCCTTCTGCAAGGGGCCCTGCCCCTCCCCCTGCCTTAGAACTCAGCCCTCTGGCCCCCAGCAAGCGTCAGGAAGGAACTATTCCTATCCAACAGTGGCCCCTAGCGGTGGAAGTTTTGGCTCTGACTTTGGGCACCGGAGCCGCTCTCTTGTTCCTGGAGCTTCTTCTGTCTCTTGGCTTTTCACCAGACACACAGGAGGGAACAACTGTCCAGGACAGCATAGCAGAGCTTCTCTCCTAGCCCAGTCCCCACCCGGCAGGCTCCACCCACGTCGGCGACCCCTTCCGTCGCGTCCCCGTGGCCTCCTGCTGGCATTCGGTGTATACATTTTGGAACCCCGCTTCCCCCGGCGCTGGAGGCTTTCCTGGCAGTGGACGCGCTCCCCGAAGTGCATCGGGTGGGTTTCGGCAGGATGCCTATTGGCCGCCTCTGTCCCGGCACTGCCACTGGGGACAACTCCCGAGTGCAGAAAACGCCTCCCCTCCCCCCCAATCCATCGCAACCGTCTTCCCACTCCCGGGCTTGGGCACCTCCCGCCAGTGGCCACCGTCTCCAGAGCAACCAGGAGGGGCGGGGTCGGGGCGAGTCTGCCGGGGGCGGGGTGAGTGGCGCTGGGCGTGGGCGGCCCAGCGGGCCGGGGCGCCTGCGCTTTGCTCCCGGCTTTGCGGGCCTCAGAGAGCGGTGTGCGGCGGCGCGGGAGGCCTAGCGCTTGCCCCTCCCCCTCCCCCACCCCCAGCCCGGGCGCCGTCTGGGCGCCCCGAAAGGAGGGGGTCAGGCGGAGGCAGCGGATGGAGCGAGAGGGGGCTTAGATCCCACAGGGCTGTTGCATGCGGCTCTCCCGCTGGCAGGTGTCGGCACTTTTGCTTCCCTCCGCGGGTGACGACCACGTTCTCCTCCCTCTCAGCTGACCTGGGCCGGTCCAACGAACCTGAGCGCAGGTGGTGCACCTGCGCTGGGGCTCAGGTCCCAGCTGGCACGGGGCCTGTCCAGAGACATGCAGAAGCCTGTCTCCTGAGCGTGCACGCACCCAGTGCCAGGCTCAGCCGCAGCCAAAGTGACGGAAGAAGAGGCATGTGTAGGGAGGCCCCCCTGCAACCGACTCCCCCCACCCACCCCGTACCCCGTGCAAGAGCACGGATTCCCAAGTAGAGCCCACTGGCAGGCCACTGAGGCCCGGAGCCACCTGCCATCAGCAGCGTAGTCCTGGGTGTCCCCGCAGCCCTCAGGAGCACCAGGGCCTGGGGCTTGATCGACCAGGCAGCTGCGCCTCGGCGAGAAGGCCTATCTGCTTTGGTTTGGAAATCTGGACAGTATCCCTGCGGCATTGCCCGCTATGGTAGCTTGGAACGGCAATCAGTAGGAAAACCACCTGGTTGCGTGGCGTGCTGTGGCAGAGGGAAATGTGCTGAAGATGATGGGTTCTCCCTTTTTTTCCCCCAAAAACGGATGGGTACGACTCGAGTCACTGCCCAGACCACCCATACGTCCGCTTTGGACGGTCACGATGGCCGCTTAGAGTATACCCGGTCCATGGAACACCTGGACCTGTAAGCCCACTTGACCGCAGTGCCTGCCTCAAGTGAGCAGAAATGATTTCCACGCAAGTGTCTCACCACCCAATAGGTAAGCAGTTTCGTTTTGCGTCCCGCGGCCCCAGAGCCGAGAGAAACGCTCGTTGGTCGGTACGGTCCCAAAAAGGAGGGCGAGAGGAGGAAGGGCAGGCTCCTTGCTCAGAGTCGTCGGGGTGCTCTGGGGCCCCTCTCGTCCCAGAAAAGAAAGGCAGAGGAAGAGAGGTCATTGACAAGGGAGAGGGAAGACCCTGGGCCTGTCCTCTCCGGGAGACAGGCCTCTGCAGGCCTGGCCGGGAGCCCAGGCCGAAGCCCGCAGGCCACCGGTGGGAAAGGCCGGGGTTCCCCTGACATAAGGTGGAGGTGACGGCGATGGGAGACAGCATGTCTGGGACCATGGCCGTGGGAGAGACCTGCAGGGCAACGCCGGCCGGCCCTGGCTGGGCCCCCCCCCCCCCCCCCGCTGGAGGAGGCCTCGGGGACTTTGGTTGGCGAGGAAACCCCCTCTTCAGACGGGTCTGGCAGCCTGGCCCGACCCAGACCCTTGGCCTGGGCCAGGTGAGCTATGGCATGGAGAGGGGGGCTCTCCCAGCAGCCCCAGAGCTGGCCCACGGGTCCCTTCCCCCACAGCCCCTTCTGCAAGGGGCCCTGCCCCTCCCCCTGCCTTAGAACTCAGCCCTCTGGCCCCCAGCAAGCGTCAGGAAGGAACTATTCCTATCCAACAGTGGCCCCTAGCGGTGGAAGTTTTGGCTCTGACTTTGGGCACCGGAGCCGCTCTCTTGTTCCTGGAGCTTCTTCTGTCTCTTGGCTTTTCACCAGACACACAGGAGGGAACAACTGTCCAGGACAGCATAGCAGAGCTTCTCTCCTAGCCCAGTCCCCACCCGGCAGGCTCCACCCACGTCGGCGACCCCTTCCGTCGCGTCCCCGTGGCCTCCTGCTGGCATTCGGTGTATACATTTTGGAACCCCGCTTCCCCCGGCGCTGGAGGCTTTCCTGGCAGTGGACGCGCTCCCCGAAGTGCATCGGGTGGGTTTCGGCAGGATGCCTATTGGCCGCCTCTGTCCCGGCACTGCCACTGGGGACAAGTCCCGAGTGCAGAAAACGCCTCCCCTCCCCCCCAATCCATCGCAACCGTCTTCCCACTCCCGGGCTTGGGCACCTCCCGCCAGTGGCCACCGTCTCCAGAGCAACCAGGAGGGGCGGGGTCGGGGCGAGTCTGCCGGGGGCGGGGTGAGTGGCGCTGGGCGTGGGCGGCCCAGCGGGCCGGGGCGCCTGCGCTCTGCTCCCGGCTTTGCGGGCCTCAGAGAGCGGTGTGCGGCGGCGCGGGAGGCCTAGCGCTTGCCCCTCCCCCTCCCCCACCCCCAGCCCGGGCGCCGTCTGGGCGCCCCGAAAGGAGGGGGTCAGGCGGAGGCAGCGGATGGAGCGAGAGGGGGCTTAGATCCCACAGGGCTGTTGCATGCGGCTCTCCCGCTGGCAGGTGTCGGCACTTTTGCTTCCCTCCGCGGGTGACGACCACGTTCTCCTCCCTCTCAGCTGACCTGGGCCGGTCCAACGAACCTGAGCGCAGGTGGTGCACCTGCGCTGGGGCTCAGGTCCCAGCTGGCACGGGGCCTGTCCAGAGACATGCAGAAGCCTGTCTCCTGAGCGTGCACGCACCCAGTGCCAGGCTCAGCCGCAGCCAAAGTGACGGAAGAAGAGGCATGTGTAGGGAGGCCCCCCTGCAACCGACTCCCCCCACCCACCCCGTACCCCGTGCAAGAGCACGGATTCCCAAGTAGAGCCCACTGGCAGGCCACTGAGGCCCGGAGCCACCTGCCATCAGCAGCGTAGTCCTGGGTGTCCCCGCAGCCCTCAGGAGCACCAGGGCCTGGGGCTTGATCGACCAGGCAGCTGCGCCTCGGCGAGAAGGCCTATCTGCTTTGGTTTGGAAATCTGGACAGTATCCCTGCGGCATTGCCCGCTATGGTAGCTTGGAACGGCAATCAGTAGGAAAACCACCTGGTTGCGTGGCGTGCTGTGGCAGAGGGAAATGTGCTGAAGATGATGGGTTCTCCCTTTTTTTCCCCCAAAAACGGATGGGTACGACTCGAGTCACTGCCCAGACCACCCATACGTCCGCTTTGGACGGTCACGATGGCCGCTTAGAGTATACCCGGTCCATGGAACACCTGGACCTGTAAGCCCACTTGACCGCAGTGCCTGCCTCAAGTGAGCAGAAATGATTTCCACGCAAGTGTCTCACCACCCAATAGGTAAGCAGTTTCGTTTTGCGTCCCGTGGCCCCAGAGCCGAGAGAAACGCTCGTTGGTCGGTACGGTCCCAAAAAGGAGGGCGAGAGGAGGAAGGGCAGGCTCCTTGCTCAGAGTCGTCGGGGTGCTCTGGGGCCCCTCTCGTCCCAGAAAAGAAAGGCAGAGGAAGAGAGGTCATTGACAAGGGAGAGGGAAGACCCTGGGCCTGTCCTCTCCGGGAGACAGGCCTCTGCAGGCCTGGCCGGGAGCCCAGGCCGAAGCCCGCAGGCCACCGGTGGGAAAGGCCGGGGTTCCCCTGACATAAGGTGGAGGTGACGGCGATGGGAGACAGCATGTCTGGGACCATGGCGGTGGGAGAGACCTGCAGGGCAACGCCGGCCGGCCCTGGCTGGGCCCCCCCCCCCCCCGCTGGAGGAGGCCTCGGGGACTTTGGTTGGCGAGGAAACCCCCTCTTCAGACGGGTCTGGCAGCCTGGCCCGACCCAGACCCTTGGCCTGGGCCAGGTGAGCTATGGCATGGAGAGGGGGGCTCTCCCAGCAGCCCCAGAGCTGGCCCACGGGTCCCTTCCCCCACAGCCCCTTCTGCAAGGGGCCCTGCCCCTCCCCCTGCCTTAGAACTCAGCCCTCTGGCCCCCAGCAAGCGTCAGGAAGGAACTATTCCTATCCAACAGTGGCCCCTAGCGGTGGAAGTTTTGGCTCTGACTTTGGGCACCGGAGCCGCTCTCTTGTTCCTGGAGCTTCTTCTGTCTCTTGGCTTTTCACCAGACACACAGGAGGGAACAACTGTCCAGGACAGCATAGCAGAGCTTCTCTCCTAGCCCAGTCCCCACCCGGCAGGCTCCACCCACGTCGGCGACCCCTTCCGTCGCGTCCCCGTGGCCTCCTGCTGGCATTCGGTGTATACATTTTGGAACCCCGCTTCCCCCGGCGCTGGAGGCTTTCCTGGCAGTGGACGCGCTCCCCGAAGTGCATCGGGTGGGTTTCGGCAGGATGCCTATTGGCCGCCTCTGTCCCGGCACTGCCACTGGGGACAACTCCCGAGTGCAGAAAACGCCTCCCCTCCCCCCCAATCCATCGCAACCGTCTTCCCACTCCCGGGCTTGGGCACCTCCCGCCAGTGGCCACCGTCTCCAGAGCAACCAGGAGGGGCGGGGTCGGGGCGAGTCTGCCGGGGGCGGGGTGAGTGGCGCTGGGCGTGGGCGGCCCAGCGGGCCGGGGCGCCTGCGCTTTGCTCCCGGCTTTGCGGGCCTCAGAGAGCGGTGTGCGGCGGCGCGGGAGGCCTAGCGCTTGCCCCTCCCCCTCCCCCACCCCCAGCCCGGGCGCCGTCTGGGCGCCCCGAAAGGAGGGGGTCAGGCGGAGGCAGCGGATGGAGCGAGAGGGGGCTTAGATCCCACAGGGCTGTTGCATGCGGCTCTCCCGCTGGCAGGTGTCGGCACTTTTGCTTCCCTCCGCGGGTGACGACCACGTTCTCCTCCCTCTCAGCTGACCTGGGCCGGTCCAACGAACCTGAGCGCAGGTGGTGCACCTGCGCTGGGGCTCAGGTCCCAGCTGGCACGGGGCCTGTCCAGAGACATGCAGAAGCCTGTCTCCTGAGCGTGCACGCACCCAGTGCCAGGCTCAGCCGCAGCCAAAGTGACGGAAGAAGAGGCATGTGTAGGGAGGCCCCCCTGCAACCGACTCCCCCCACCCACCCCGTACCCCGTGCAAGAGCACGGATTCCCAAGTAGAGCCCACTGGCAGGCCACTGAGGCCCGGAGCCACCTGCCATCAGCAGCGTAGTCCTGGGTGTCCCCGCAGCCCTCAGGAGCACCAGGGCCTGGGGCTTGATCGACCAGGCAGCTGCGCCTCGGCGAGAAGGCCTATCTGCTTTGGTTTGGAAATCTGGACAGTATCCCTGCGGCATTGCCCGCTATGGTAGCTTGGAACGGCAATCAGTAGGAAAACCACCTGGTTGCGTGGCGTGCTGTGGCAGAGGGAAATGTGCTGAAGATGATGGGTTCTCCCTTTTTTTCCCCCAAAAACGGATGGGTACGACTCGAGTCACTGCCCAGACCACCCATACGTCCGCTTTGGACGGTCACGATGGCCGCTTAGAGTATACCCGGTCCATGGAACACCTGGACCTGTAAGCCCACTTGACCGCAGTGCCTGCCTCAAGTGAGCAGAAATGATTTCCACGCAAGTGTCTCACCACCCAATAGGTAAGCAGTTTCGTTTTGCGTCCCGCGGCCCCAGAGCCGAGAGAAACGCTCGTTGGTCGGTACGGTCCCAAAAAGGAGGGCGAGAGGAGGAAGGGCAGGCTCCTTGCTCAGAGTCGTCGGGGTGCTCTGGGGCCCCTCTCGTCCCAGAAAAGAAAGGCAGAGGAAGAGAGGTCATTGACAAGGGAGAGGGAAGACCCTGGGCCTGTCCTCTCCGGGAGACAGGCCTCTGCAGGCCTGGA
>NW_026688601.1:0-29461 GCF_030445035.2 Dasypus novemcinctus
TAGGCGCGCAGCGGCACGATGAAGTTGTACAGCCCGTTGCCGGCCGTCTCCGCAGAGACGATGATGAGTTTGTTCTTGAAGCCGTAGGCCTTGGCGTCCTCGTAGCTGTTGTGTTTGCAGCCCTGCGGGCCCCCCCAGTCACACTCGGGCCTCTGGCGGCGGGCGGGGGGCTGGGCGAGTCGCGGGGTCCCCCAGCACTCCCAGGGCGCCCCTTGGCAAACAACCTTATCCCACTCCACAGCCCCTTCCCAGCAGTGAAGCCTTATGGCAGCCACGCTGGCCGGCAGGCCCCGCGCTGCGCCCTCAGACCCCGCGCTGCGCTCACAGGCCCCACGCTGCACCCACAGACCCCGCGCTGCACTCACAGGCCCCACGCTGCGCCCTCAGACCCCGCGCTGCACTCACAGGCCCCACGCTGCGCCCTCAGACCCTGCGCTGCGCTCACAGGCCCCACGCTGCACCCACAGACCCCGCGCTGCACTCACAGGCCCTACGCTGCGCCCTCAGACCCCGCACTGCACTCACAGGCCCCACGCTGCGCCCTCAGACCCTGCGCTGCGCTCACAGGCCCCACGCTGCACCCACAGACCCCGCGCTGTGCTCACAGGCCCCACGCTGCACCCACAGACCCCGCGCTGCACTCACAGGCCCCGCGCTGCGCCCACAGGCCCCACGCTGCGCCCTCAGACCCCGCGCTGCGCTCACAGGCCCCACGCTGCGCCCTCAGACCCTGCGCTGCGCTCACAGGCCCCGCGCTGCACCCATAGACTCCACGCTGGCCGGTAGGCCCCCATGGCCGTGTCTACATTCAGCTGCTACACATCAGCCCACCGTGTGGGGAGAGCCGTGCACTCGGGTCAAGGCAGGGTGAGATAACCCTGGGGTGCAGACGTCTGTGTGGAGAGAGTTTTAGCACGTAGCTTTTAGTTTAGAATACAAATGTGCATGCACATTTGTGTGTGCAGATGTGCGTGTATGCATGTGCCTGTGTGCATGTATCTGTTCACGCGAGCCTGTGTGCCTTGTGCATGTGTGTCCCTGTGTGCATGCGAGCCTGTGTGCCTGTGTGTGCCTGTGTGCGTGTGTGTGCCTGTGAGCCTGTGCGTGCACGTGAGCCTGTGTGCGCACATGTGTACGTGTGAGCGTTCCAGGGCAGCTAGCACCCCCGGTGCCTGGACCACGCTCTAAGCACCATTTCCTGCTGAACGACGGGGCTCCCTGAGAAATGGCTGAGTCTGCGGCTGACGCAGGGAAATCCCAGGCGAGGCCAGAAGGTCTGGGCTTAGAACACGGAAGTGCCCAAAGCATGAGGGGACCTGCTGGAAGGACCCAGAAGCCAGCTGGAAGGGCCCACTGCGCAGGCGAGGAAGCCCGAGCACCGGCACGACAAAGCGTAACCAGCCTTGCTGCAACGAGGAACTGATCAGAGCTTGAAATGAAGCGAGGCCCCTGAGCGCACGCCGAGAGACGTGAACCAAGACAGGTGCGTGGGGAGAAGGGCTCTTCCTGCAGCAGACCACGGACAAGGCGACACGAGGGGAGGGCCGGCCCAGAAGGACGCCTGGGCGCCGGAGCCAGCGGGGGACGCTCGACGGGGGGCAGCTACGGGGCCTCACGCGCCCCCTCCCCATTTCCTTAGTAGCTGCGCAGGGAGGGGCAGGCGCCGGCTCTGCCGAGGGTCGAGGCGGGTGCCCTGAGCCCAGGATGTGCCGCCCCGTGGGCCTCCAAAGGCCCGAATGCAGAAGCTGAACCGAATCC
The DNA here is from genome assembly GCF_030445035.2 of Dasypus novemcinctus. Lineage (NCBI taxonomy): Eukaryota > Metazoa > Chordata > Mammalia > Cingulata > Dasypodidae > Dasypus > Dasypus novemcinctus. The sequence continues at coordinate 1,759 of NW_026688601.1, forward strand.
CCTGGAAACGGCAGAAAAACCCGGGGGAGGAGCCGCATCCCCGCGGCTGGCCTGCGCCCTCCAAACACCCAGGAACGTTCCGGACCAAAGGAGACCAAGTGTGGCCAGCGGCCCTGGGTGGGACCCTGGAGCGGGGCGGTCCCCTAGGGGTCCGCGGGCGGCCCACGTGGGCCCCAGGCGACGCTGGGCCCACGTTGCCGCGCTGCGAGAGCGAAGGTCCTCGGTCTTTCAAACGCGTGCAGGCGTCCGGGGTAGAGGGGCCCGCGGCACCAGTTTGCTCTCAGATGTTTCCAAAAAGATACACGCATGGCGTGCAGAGTTGCGGGGCGCGCCTCGGCCCCGGGTGAGGTTGCTTGGGTCTGCGGGGGCCCGTGTACCCCGGCCCTGTGCCGCAGCAGGCAGTCAGCAGCGGCGAGGCCCCGGGCGGGGGGCCGCACTCACCTTGTCCAGCCGGAGGCAGCAGAAGGGCGCCTTTGCGGGCAGCAGGTGGCACAGCGTGGGGGAGCTGCCGATGTAGGGCGAGTTGGGGGGGTAGCCCTTGACGTACCTGGGGGGCAGGGGCACCTCAGCACCGCGCCCAGCTCGGCTCCCGGGTCCCCACACCCTGCCCAAGGCCCCCGGCCCGTAGGGAGGGCCCCCGGGCTGGGCCTGCGGCTCCCTGGTCTCCCCACCTGAGGACCCCGTGGGCAGCCACGGCCAGGGTGGGCCGGGGAGGCCAACTCTGCCCCTGCAGGGCCCCGGCTGGCTCGGGCGAGGCTGGACGCCCGGGGCCCCTCATGGCTGCCCCCCTTCCCGGGCCGCTGGGGCAGGGCTGGAGCACCCCCAGGGCTGCCCCTCAGCCCCCGTGGGGGCGGGCGTGGGTGGCTACACCCTGGGACTGTGTGTGTCCCTGGGAGCCTGGGTGAGACTCACAGCAAATGCACAACATGCATCTACTCACCCACAAACACACACCACACATAACACAGACATACAGACACACGTGCTGACACAGCACACACGGACGCACAACAGGCACAGGCACAGTACATGGGTACACACAGACAACACACACATGGGTGTGTAGAACACATGGACACATGCGACACACGAGTGTACACCCAATACATGCAAAACACATGGACACACACAGACCCATAACACACCTGGGAACACAGAGACACACTCAACACACACCTACGGACACACAGACACACACAACATGCAGCTGTACATACCTGGACACACAGAGACAAATACACAACACACAGGGGGACATAGACGTGGACACCAACCCCAGAGATGCTCAGAGATGCACGATACACAGGACGAGACACAACACACACAACCCCCACACCCTGCATCTTCCCCCCGCCCCGTCTGTTTGTCTCACACAGGAGCTCATCAGACAAGACCCCCAGGGTGAGGCCAAGGGTGTGGCCCAAAGGGCAGCCCCCCACCCCTGCTGGTGCCCTGGGCTGCGCTGGCCCCCAGCCCCCTGCCCCCAGCCCCCCGCCCCTGCTGGTGCCCTGGGCCGCGCTGGCCCCCAGCCCCCCCGCCCCCAGCCCCCCGCCCCTGCTGGTGCCCTGGGCTGTGCTGGCCCCCAGCTGGCCGCGCCCGTGTCCTGGGCCCTGAGTGGAGCTGGCCACTCGCTCTGGCTCCAGCTGGAGCCCCTCAGCCCCAGAGCTGCAGTCTGCATCCCCCGGACCCCCACCCTGAGGCCGGTTGTAGCCAGGTGCAGGGAGGACGGTGGCCGTGCTGGTGGTTCCGACTCAAGCCCGGGGGCTGTGAATTGCTCCGGGGCCTCCCGCCCTGGGTGCTGCCTGCCTGGGGCTCTGACCTCTGGGCCCAGCTCTGACCTCTGGGCCCCCCCCCCCGGCTCCATGGTCCTGAGGTCCTGGGTCCCCTCGTACTCGCTACAGGGGCTGGTGGAATGGGCAGGGCCAGACCCTGTCCTGGGTGCCCGCCCCAGCACGCGCGGCCCCTACTGCTGTGTCCCTGTGCGCACCTGCCAGCCCTGAGGGAGGGGGCCTCGCCCCAGTCGCTCAGGACCCCTGCCTGAGACCCCCCAAACTGAGAGGGAGGAGAGCAGCCTGGCAGACGCCTGCCGCCTGGGGTGGGAGCGGCTCCTGCGCCTCGGTGGCCGACCCCCCGGGGGACAGCAGCCTGTGTGCCGGGGTCTCCAGAATACTGCACTTGCCAGAAGGGCTTTCCGCGCCCCTTCGGAAGCAGCGGGCACGCAGGGCAGCTGCCTCCCGGCCGTGAGCGCCCCCTCCTGCACGGCTCCCTGCCCGCCTTCCCGCCCGCGGGTCCCTGCTGCCCCCCGGCACTGGGTCCCGCTGAGCCCCGGGGCGGGCACTCACTCCACCGCTGAGAGCCCCTCGTCGTCCGACGGCGTCGCCTCGTCCTCCGACTGGTCGCTCAGGAGGTCGCAGGGCAGCAGGGCCGAGCTGTCGGCCAGCTCCAGCACGGGCGCAATGCTGGGCCGCCGGCTGCCCGAGCCGTTCTCCGTGGGCAGCGCCAGCTTGCCGCCGCCCGCCCCGCTCGGCGAGGGCCGGCACTCCGTGTTCTGCAGGTCCATGGCCACCGTCCCTGCAACGGAGCGGGTGAGCCTGGCCGCAGCCCCGCAGGCTCGCCGGGGACAGCGGGTGGCCAGGGCGGGGGTGGGTGCAGTGGGCTTCAGAGACCCCCGTGGTCGCGGCCTCCCAGCCGGGGGGCCCCGGGTGCCTCTCCAAGTCCCGGTTTCCCTGTGGTACGACGGAGGCAACGGCCTCCCTGGGTCGTGGTGACGCTGGCCGAGGACCCCCAGGTCCCTGGCACGTGGTCACCTCCCAGCCACTGAGGGTCCTTTAGAGCACCCAGAAGCCATGATCTGGGAGCCCCCCAGGGAGGCTCTAGGCCTGTGGCATACAGTAGGTGCTCAATAGTGTCAGCCCTGCTCATGGTCAAGCTCGTACCTGGCACTGTCCATGGGTCTGCAGCCCCGGGCACCATCTGGCCCGTCCCTGCCCCTAACTGTCCCCCAGGGAGGGCCCGGAGGGGCACCCTGCCATTGGGTGGGGTACGGTGGGGGCAGGACACAGCCACTTCCTGCTCAGGGGGTAGCGAGATCCACCCGGGTCCCCCCAAAGCTGTCGGCCTGGGCCCTAGAGGGGTGGCGAAGGTTCATGGAGACGGAAGGTGCCGGAGAAGGCCTGACCTCACCCAGGGGCTCCCGGGGGCCCCGTGGGCCTGAGGGTTTGGCTCTACTCATGGGAGCTTCCAGCTCAGCCACCCCGTCCCCCCCAGGCCCCTCACCCACCAGGAGGCCGGCCCAGGCTCTCAGGGACCCCTGACCCAGCGGCGGGGGCTGCCTCCCCAGGCAGGTGCTCGGACACGGGGGTCCCAGGAAATCACCGAGCGACGCCAACCCAGGAGGGAGGGCAGGGACGCTGTGCGGCAGAGGTGGAAACTGCGGCCAGGGGCCGCGGGCGGGGCCCGGGTCGCCCCCTCACCCATGGAGGCGATGATGCTGTGCACGGGCAGCCGCGAGGGCCCCGCGTAGAGCCCGCGGCCCGCCAGGCCCCTCCTCTTCTGCTTCTCCTCCTGCTTGAAGATGAAGGCCGAGTTCTCCTCCTTGGTGATGTTGATGTAGAAGCAGGTGTCCGAGGCGGCCAGCAGGTGCCGCGGCCCCGGGTTCAGCAGGATGCCCTTGCTGTCCTCGCGCTTCAGCCCCATGAGGCACACGCCGTACCTGCGCGGGGCCACGTTCCAGGAGGGGCGCCGCCGCGCCCCCGCCCCCGCGCCCCGCGCCCCGCGCCCCCGCCGGCGCCCCGCGCCCCGCGCCCCCGCCCCGCGCCCCCGCCCCGCGCCCCGCGCCCCGCGCCCCGCGCCCCCGCCGGCGCCCCGCGCCCCGCGCCCCCGCCCCGCGCCCCGCGCCCCCGCCCCGCGCCCCGCGCCCCGCGCCCCGCGCCCCGCGCCCCCGCTGGCGCGTACTTCTTGTGCGCGTGGAAGGCGGCGTAGGTGAAGCTCTTGCCCTCGTACTCGCGGAAGAACTTGCTGTCGCCCATGCGGATGTGGTAGACCTCGTTGCCCGAGCAGCGCCCGTACATGCGCTGCCACTGCTCGGGGGACTCCTGGCCCTCCCTGCGGGGGCGGGGCGTCACCACAGGCCCCGCCCCCAGCCCCCAGGCCCCGCCCCTGCTACCAGGCCCCGCCCCACAGCAGGGCCCGCCCCTAGGCCCATCAGGCCCCGCCCCCAGTCCCCATCAGGCCCCGCCCCTGCTACAGGACCCCCCCTCTGCAGGCCCCCCAGCCGCCCTGCCAGGCCCCACCCCCGCTACAGGATGCCCACCCCTGCTACCAGGCCCCCCACAGCCCCAGCTCTCCTGCCCGCCTCCGACCCCTCCCTTCACCCGCGGCGTCCCCGCCCCCGCAGCGAGGCCCCGCCCCTGCCCCTTAGGGACCCCTCACCTGAACCCTGACGGCCCCCAGGCCAGGCCCCCTCGTCTCCCTGGAAGGCAGTCACACGCCTTCCTGCCCAAGCCCCCAGCCCCACCCCTGTGCCGGGAGGGTCCTCAGGGCTCTGCCCCCACCCCCCGCCCCCCGGGCTGTGCCTCCTCTCCCTGTGAGGGTCGCTCAGCGGCTGAGCAGTGCGGTCCATGGGGCGGGGCCGCCAGGGCTGGGGAGGGGTCCCCGCGGGGGGGCGGGCACTCACTGGCCGCGGGACGTGTGCACCAGCAGCGTGATGAGCGTGGAGGTGGCGGGGCAGATGCAGTTGAGCGCCAGCAGCGCGTACTTGCACTCCTCTTCGCACACCACGTGGTCTGCGGACACGAGCGGGGCCTCTGCATCTCGCGGGCCCTCCTTGGTGGTCCCCGACCGCCCCTTCCCCCTCCAGGCGCCCCCCACAGCCTCTCCACCGCCCCTCTCTCCACCACCCCCAGCAGCCGCCGCGCTTTGAGAGTTTGGAGCGTCTGCTGCTTCGGGGTTTGTCTTGAGGTGAGCGCAGGGCTGGGTGGGCCCTGCTCACCTGCCCCCAGGTGCCCAGCTCACCTGTGTCAGCTGTCTCCCCCATCGGTGCCCACCTTGGCTCAGGGAAGGTGCTCATCAGAGCTTTCACCTCCCCGCCCTTGGCTCCTGCCCTTACCCATCCCGGGGTCCTGGGACCCCCACACAGGATGGTTCCTCTCAGAAGGCTGGACCCCCACGGGCTTCCCCCAGGGGTGGTGAGGACGGAGATCCAGTGACCCCAGCCACCAAGGGCGGCAGAGGGGGGACTGCCCAGCCGCAGCCACAGGGACCCGTGACACCAAGCATGCCCCGTCCCCCCAGCCTCCAGGTGCGTGCTCCCCTGGGCACGCATGCCCGCCCCCTCCCACGCACCGGCAAACTTGACGTGGAACTTGTTCTCGGGCTTGAGGATCTGCACGTAGAGGGGGCAGTTGGGCGCAAAGTCCTTCACGGCCCAGGCGCGCAGGATGGTCTGGTGGTCCTGGCGGGCGGGGCAGGGTCAAGGTGGGTGGCCCCAGAAGGGCTGGGGGGCTCTGCCCTTGGGGGGCCCCACCAGGGCACTCACGGCCGCGGTGCGGTCCACCTCGTTGCGGCTGCTGAGGATGAAGCAGGCCTCGCCGTTGTCCATCCTGCAAAGCACCAGCCGAGAGCTGCCCTCCCTGGGGTCTCTGAGAGGCGGGGGGGCGGGGGGGGTAGGCCGGGCAGCCTGGCTGGGGAGGGGGCAGGGGGCAGACGGCAGGGAAGGCGTCCTGGAGGAGGGGGTTGGAGAGGCAGCTGGGCCTTGAAGTGGGGGCAGGGGAGTTGTGAGCGAGCAGGGGGAGGGGCTGAGCCTGAGAACAGATGGGGGGCCCCTCCTCCCCCCATGGGGGTCCTAACCGCTGGGCCCAGTTGAAGCCTCTCCTGGGACCTGACCCAGGCCAGAGCCCCAGCCTTGGGCTAGGAGAGGCCGAGGGCTCCCGGGGCCAACTCCCGGCCGGGCCGGTGGGGGACAGAGGCTCACGGGGGCGGTCTGGACTGGGTGGGCACGGAGCCGGGATGGCCACCCGCCCTGCCCCCTGGGGAGCCGGCTCGCACCCGGCAGGTGGCTGGGCGGGTCGGCTCAGGGCACCGGGCGTGCGGCCCCCACCCTCGTCCCGAGGGCCCCGGGAAGCTGCCGCCTCGGGGCTGGGGTTGGGCGGGCGGGGGGCCCGGTGACACTCACTTGGCCCGCAGCAGGTCCTGGTCCTTGAGCGCGGAGCCCTGCAGGTAGATGACCCGCTGGGACCACAGCGGGATCTGCAGCACCCGGCGCACCTGGCTGTCCATCTCCGCCGGGCACAGGATCACCACGTAGTGGTCCTGTGGGAGGTGGCCATCTGCCCTCTGCACCACCCACCCCACTCTACCGGACAGGGGAAACTGAGGCTGGGGGTGCTGGGAGGCGGGCCTGGCGTGGCCCTCCTGGGCTGGGGCTGCTCGGGGGTGGGGGCCCGGGGAGGCCAGTCTGTGGGGTCTGGGAAGGCTGCTGGGGGAGGTAGGGCTGGGGGCTGCCCCGGGGGACCCTGGAGGGTGCCCGCACCCACCTGGAGCCGGGGGTGGGCATAGAACTCGTTGAGGAAATCCATGAGCAGGTCGATCTTGAGTGAGCTGACGCACAGGATCACGTGCTTCTCCGTCTGCGCCCGGTGGCGGCTGTAGTTGCCCCCCGACTTCTGCCGCTCCATCCACAGGTAGACGAGCTCCTCGAACTGCGGGCACAGCGCACAGCGCCAGGGCTGGGTCGGGGCTGCCAGGGGCGCGGCGCGGGGGCCGGCCGTGGGCGACCGTGACGTGGGGAGGGGTTCCTTCCCGCGCGAAGCCAGGACCAAGCGGACGCCAGATCCTGGGACAGCGCGGAGTGGGGCCGCGGCCGGAGCCGGCGGGCAGCGCTGGTGCCCGAAGAGGGGCACGCGGGAGGAGCTCAGCACCGCAGAGGCCGGGCTCAGGAGGGTGCTGCTGTGTGCGGGAGACGCCGCAGAGGGCGTGGGGGGCTGAGTGGACGTCGAAGGCTGAGCTCTGGACACTCGGATGCTGGCGAGGCCTTTGGAGCTTCGCCTCAGCCCCTGAGGCTCGTTTTGGGGTAACCTGAAACTCCGCCGGGACGCCTCACAACAGAGTTAGGGCCTGCTCTTCTGTTAGCGTGTCACCCGAAGGGTAGCAGCTGCGCGGCCCAGGAGCACCCCTTTTACACGTGTCATTACAACCCCCTCCCTCCGTGGACTGCCTGGGTCCTCCGGGAAAGTCCCCGAGTAAATGGGCTGTCCCCGTGAGGTCTGCTTGTATTGGTCAGCTTTGCTGCGGTAACAGGTGAGCCCCTAACCCCGGGGCTTCTGCACAAAGGAGTGCGAGGTGCCCAGGCTCCGTGTTAGCAGCTCCCGAATCCCTCCCCTTCCTTGATCCGGGTGGGAGAGGGGCCCAGGTTTGGGACACGCCCCCACGTGTTGGGGGCGGAGCCTGAAGCCACCCACGTGAGCTGGGCGTCACCAGCCTGAGGACGCCGCCCGCCCCCCTTCCTGGGTGCGAGTGTTGGGTTTTGAGTTTGGGTTTTGAGACTTGCTTTCAATTAAGGAACAGGGAGGTGTGTAAACCTGGGCGAGGCGTGGACGGGCAGGGCGGCCGCGGGGCCTGCGGGAGGCCCGGGCGCTGTCCGCGGTGCTGATCCCTCCCCGGGGGCTTGGCTTCGCCTCTCGGCCCGCTAGGGCGCTCGGGTCTGGGGGCGAGCGCCGGGCCGTGAGAGCCTCCGGCTTCTCCCCTCTCCAGCATCGAGTCCATCGCTTACGTGGCTCGTTTGTGAACCCACGGCAGGCAGCCAGAGCCAGAGCCACCGCGGTTCCCTGCGCCAGGCTCCGGCCGTTTGTGTAAACGTGATGCCCTCGATAACGCAGCGAGCGCCGACCTCGGCCAGGCCTCGTGAGGCGACAAGACGCCTAGGTGGTCCCGGGACGCAGAAATTCAGAACGGAGAGGCGGGCGGTGCAGGTTGGGGACTCTGCCGCCGGACCTTGGGTGCGAGCCCCACCTCCCGTGGGCCGTGCGGCCTGGCCAAGTCAGAGAGCCTCTCTGAGCCTCCATTTCCTCATCTGCAAAATGGGAAACGGATGCCTGATCCTGGGGCTGCGGTCGTGGGTGGAGACGCTCAGCCTGTCCGGCAGGAGGGCACGTCCCTGGAGGTCAGCTATTGCACTGTGTCCAGGAAGGGGCACTGGGGGGCACTGTCATCACCTTCCCTCAGGGGTCAGCTGGGTCACTGAACTGCAGGCGGGAACAAAGGAGGTCCAGAGCCGTCCCTCTTGGCACCGACAGGTACCCAGTCTTTCCAAATTAATCAGGAGGAGGCAGGAAGCTGCCCCAAGGGAAGGCTGCTCCCAGTCCCCATCACTGCCCAGTCCCAACCCTGCCGGGGGCTGTGCGCCTGCCCGGGCCTGTGTCCTGCCGGCCCTGTGTCCTGCCTGTGTCAGACTGGGCGTGTGGCCAAGGGGACATGAGAAGGGGCAGCGCACCTGCTCTGACGCAGCTTGGAGAGCAGCTCCCCTGTGCGGGGTGTGTCCCAAATCTGGGCCCTGCTCCTGCCCGGATCGAGGAGGGGAAGGGACTCAGGAGTGGGCCCCCAGCTGGCGGCGGGACCCCGCTGACTTGGAGCTCAGGCACCTCTCACTCCTTTGTACAGAAGCCACGGGGCTGGGGGCTCACCTGTTACCCAGCAAAGCTGACTGATGCAACCAGACTGTGCAGGGCCCATCTGCTCGCAGACTTTCCCTGAGGGGCCCAGGCATGGTTGCAAGGAAGACCATGGAGGGAGGGGACCGCAGGCACGCGAGGAAGCAGAACTTGGGGCGGGGGCCGCAGGCTCAGAGCTGTGGATGCAGGAGAGGAAGACGGAGTCCCTGCCCGGCTGCTCACCCTGGCTGGAGTCTGAATGACGGGGACAGAGCTGCAGCGGTGTAATTTGGGTTTGGACGCGGCACAGTTGGGGGTTCATTGGGCCTGCGATCACCATCTGGGGGCGGAGAGATTCCTGCCGAAGGCCCCGACATGTCGGTGAGAACTCGTGACCCGGGGACCCCGCCCCGGCCCTGGCTGAGAAAGCGCCCGCTTCCGTCTTCACTGGAAGTGAACTGGGGTCTGCGGGCACAGGGCCCATCTCCTCTCTGGGCTGGGCGCCGGGGTCAGGACCACAGTGGACCCCCTTTGTCGGGGTTCTGAGCGATGTGCCCCCTGAAGGGAGGGTCCCAGGGCGAGGTGACAGTCACACTCCCCCCTGTGGCCGGGGCTCGGGGGCCCGAATGAGGGGGACGCCCCCATGCCGACCTGCACCACGGCCTCAGCACCTGCGGAGCTACTCGTCCCCCCCAGTCCCTGACCGCCAAGACACCTCCATCTCCAGGGTCCACGCTGCACCCCGGGGGCTTTTTAAAGCACCGGCCAGACCCAGGACGGGTCCCACGGACCCCTCCAGCCCCTCCCTCTGGCTGCGCCCTCTGTCCTTTGACCGGCCGGGCTTGGTCCTGCCCCATGGCCCTGGCCCTCCCTGTCCTCTGGCCTCTGCTCTCATGTCCCCTCCTCAAAGGGGCATCTCCTTCTCACGTCCGCCCTCAGCAACAGCCCCAGCTGGATGGTGGCATCGGGAGCTGTGGACACCCCAGCACCTAGGCCTCTGCTGAGTCCCCAACAGCCGCCTGGTAGAAAGTTCTAGAATAAAAGAACTGATGAACGGGGCATAAGCAAATGCCCAAGGCTGAGACAACCCCAACGTTACGCAAAGGGCAGGGAGAAGTAGCCTCTTGCTCAGCCGGCAAGGCGGCTGCGAACGGGGCCCCGAAGCGGGGCGCCATCCAGGAACGGAAGTCAGCAAGTCCCCAGGCACCAAGAGAAAAGCAGGAGCCTGCCTAAAATATTAGTAAACTGGGGAAGTGGATGTGGCTCAACTGATAGAGAGTCCGCCTACCACATGGGGGGTCCAGGGTTCAAACCCAGGGCCTCCTTGACCCACGTGATGAGCTGGCTCATGCACAGTACTGATGTGCGCAAGGAGTGCTGTGCCATGCTGGGGTGTCCCCTGCGTAGGGGAGCCCCACACAGGAATGCACCCTGCAAGGAGAGCCGCCCCACATGAGAAAAGTACAGCCTGCCCAGGAATGGTGCTGCACACACGGAGAGCTGACACAACAAGATGATGCAACAAAAAGAAACACAGATTCTGGGTGCTGCTGATAATTCAAGCAGACACAGACGAACACACAGTGAATGGACAGAGAGAGCAGACAACGGGGGCGAAGGGGAGAGAAATAAAAAAAGCCAAATCTTAAAAGCACGAGCAGCAAAAGAACAAATAGATAAATGGGACTTCCTCAAAGTTAAAGCCTTCTGCACCTCAAAGGAGTTTGTCAAGAAAGTAAAAAGGGAACCCACACAATGGGAGAAAATATTTGGCAACCATATATCTGATAAGAGACTTATAACTTGCATATATAAAGAACTCATATATCTTGAAAACAAAAAGATAAACAACCCATTTAAAAAATGGGAAAAAAATTTAAACAGACACTTCTCCAAAGAAGAAATACAAATGGCTAAAAAGCACATGAAAAAATGCTCCAAATCTCTAGCTATCAGGGAAATGCAAATCAAAACTACAATGAGATACCATCTTACTCCCATAAGATTGGCAGCTATGAAAAAAACAGAAGACTACAAATGCTGGAGAGGAGGTGAAGAAAGGGGAACACTCATCCACTGCTGGTGGGAATGCAGAAGGATCCAACCATTCTGGAGGACAGTTTGGCGGTTTCTCAAAAAACTAACCATAGATTTGCCATATGACCCAGCAATACCACTGCTGGGTATATACCCATCAGAACTGAAAACAAGGACACAGACAGATATATGCACACCAATGTTCACAGCAGCATTGTTTACTATCGCCAAAAGTTGGAATCAATCCAAATGTCCATCAACAGACGAGTGGATCAATAAAATGTGGTATATACACACAATGGAATACTACTCGGCTGTAAGAACAAATACACTACAAACAAACGTGATAACATGGATGAACCTTGAGAATCTTATGTTGAGTGAAGCAACCCAGGCATTGAAGGACAAATACTACATGACCTCAATGATATGAAATAAGCAAACTGCCTCAGAGAGCTAGAGTGTGGAAAAGAGGCTTACAGGAAATCGGGGGGTGGAGGAAGGATGTGAGTTAACGTCTGCAGGGTTGGAATCTGTGATGAGCTGGCGGTAAGTATGAGCACAAAGAAGGGACAAAATGGGGGCAAGGGGTTACCTTCGGGTGGGGCTTTGTGGGTTTGAGGGGGGCTAGGGATGGGCGGATGGGTAATATTGCCCAAAAATTGGGGGGGGAGGGGCAACATACGAACATGGGAGAGTGTCAGGTGTTCGTTGAGAACAAAATGTTGAGAAAATCGTATCAAAGTATAAGTAGGAGGGTTACCTGTTTAGGATGCCCAGGGGGTATGGTCTGATGCGGGATGGACTCCGGGGGAATAGCTGAAGGCTCATTATGCCAAGGTGGCATTGGGAAGAGACCCAAGAAGTGAGAGTTGGGGTGGACCCACATCCTGGGGAGGACTAATGCCATCGAATAGAGAGAACTGTATCTCTCGTGAGAAAGGGTGGCTCCCAGGGCATTAGGGCAGTTGAGCAAGTCAGGCCCTGAACACTGTTGCAAGTATCTCTGGACATGGCTTCTCGGGAAATGGAGATTGGCTGTCGCTGTGGGTCCCAAGGGGAGGGGAAAATGGATGTTGAATTGATGGAACCAAGGTAAATGTGGGGTAAGAGAGGTGTTTTGTGAGAGTACACGAAGATGAATATAAAACATGTAATATTACACCAAAAACATATAAGGGACGACAGACTAATAATGTAAACCATAAGGCAAAACATAGGATAACTAAAAAATTTAGAAGACTGTACAATCTAAAGTATGGACCACATAGTAAGCACAGATGTCACCTTGTTTGAAAGCTATTGTCTCGGAATCTGTACATCAGTTTCAGGAAATAGGATATGAACAAGTTAAGAGATTATTGCTGTGGAAGGGAAAAGGCTTTACGGTGAATCTGGGGAAGTACTGTATATTGTATATATGAATTTCGGTGATCTAAGACTCTTGTGAAGCTGACATTATGTTGGGATTCACTTTACGGGAAGTTTTGGATCACAGAGTGGTTCAACAATGGCAGCGGAGGAATACTGATATAGGATGTTATTGACAGGATATATATGGTTGACAGGGAGTTATACAGGGCATATGCCCAGGGTATATAGTAATGTCTAGATATACTCATAGTGGAAACAATTAAAAACAACAGCTGGGGGGGTACTGGGCCCCTGGCTGGGGGGTCACTGTTGTGGACCCTGGGGGAGCAGCGGCAGTCCCCCAGGTGCAACGGCAAGAACCAGGAAGGAAGGAGGGCCCAACAGTGGGCTCCTGATACTTATGGCTATGCTTTTGAGCCTATACACCTGCAATAAGAATAAGGCCTAGAGTAGCATTGTGCCTGGGAGTTTCCTCCTGACAGCCTTCATGTTACTCAAATGTGGCCACTCTCACAGCCAAACTCAGCATGTAGATGCAGTGCATTCCCCCCAGCGTGGGACATGACACCCGGGGATGAGCCTCCCTGGCACCGAGGGATCACTACCACATACCAGCTGAAGATGCAACTAGAAAATGACCTTGAATTAAAGGTTCAACACGGATCAGCAGAATATCCCTGTCTACATATAATAACATGACTTCAAAATGCTGTTTGACCTAATGTAAAGGGGAAATGGAAAGGAGAAATGAGAATATAAGGCTATGAGTCTCTAAAAAAGAGTCTGGAGGTTGTCAGAAGGAATGCCCTTATGCACATCTGAGCAGAGTCTGAGAGACAGATAAAGTAGATACAACCCCAGGTATTGGTTCTTTTGAGGAATAAAGAGACCCACGAGTTCTATGGTCATGGCAGATGGGGTTCACTGCCATGGCAGATGGCCCTTCTTTGGAGCTGGTGTTTCTGCGTGATAGAATTGGACTCAGAGGGGATCTCTTTTCACAAGACTTACATGCTACTTTATTGGAATTGTAGTTGGTGCTGGGGTTTTAGATATATTTAGGGGATTTGAATCTCTGGACTGATAATATGACACCCAGGCCCAGAGCCTCAACAGACATCAGCTCCTACACTTTGATTTATTGGACTTACCCCACTCAGCTAACATGGAGTTGAAGAATGTCAACCACCACAACATGGAGCCTAGAGTGTCTACAACTGAAAGCAGGAGGATTGCATCCAGTATCCATGTGGAATCTAAGCCCCCACTTGACATAGATGTGCAATGGACACAACCAATCCAATGTCCACAGAGAAAATGTGGAATGGGTGTGGGAAGGGTAGCCATGGTGGCTGCTGGGTTTGGGGAATGGGAGGAAGAGATGAGATGTGGAGGCGTTTTCAGGACTTGGATTTGTCCTGGGTGGTGCTTCACAGACAATTACGGGACATTGTACATCCCCCCAGAGTCCACTGGATGGAACATGGGAGAGTGTGGGCTATGATGTGGACCATTGACTAGGGGAGCAGTGATGCCCAAAGATGTACTTACCAGGTGCAATGGATGTGTCATGATGATGGGAGAGAGTGTTGCTGTGGGGGGAGTGGGGGGTGGGGGCGGTGGTGTTGAATGGGACCTCATATTTTTTTAATGTAATTTTTAAAAAATAAATAATTAAAAAAAAAAAGCCAAATCTTAAAAAAAAAAAAAAATTAGCAAACCGGATCAGGCAGCACATCCCGAGCTGGGACGTGAGGATGGCTGAGCACTAGAGCACCTGTGCCCACGGCTGACAACGGCAGAACCTTCCAGAAAACCCCTTATGCTCTCACCAGTGGGCTCACTGAAAGCACGGGATTACAAACAGCAAACGAGGAAGAAGCAGGGGTTCCTCTGCTGAGGGAGTGTGTCTACCCCCAAGGTCTCGGGAAGCTGGGGGAGCTGAGGCTGCCCCCCGCCCCTGCTTCGGCCCCACGGCCCGGAAGCCCCGGTCGGCTGGGAAGACGGGAAAGGAGAAGTAGAAGGTGTGGGGACTGGGAGGACGGCACAGAAGCCGCACAGCTCAGACAAGTCTACCGTCACCTGGAAACCGAGCGCCGAGAGCGCCGCGGAGAAAGCCGTGTGCCCGAGAAGAAAGAGGAAGCGGTCCCCCACGGCAGCCACGAAGACGACGTTCCCGGGGGACCACGGAACAATGTCGAGACACTGGAGAACGGCGAGGAGACGGGGAGACCCAAACCCGCAGAGAGGCCGCTCTCCCCTCCTCCTCTGAGCTGGCCAAGCGTGATTCTAACGAAACCCCAGCGTGGGAGGAACGTGGCGAGTCTGAAATTCCACCAGGAAGCGGGAGGAGCTGAGGAGCTGAGAAGTGCGGGGAGCGAAAGGGGCCTGCCTCCCCGACATCGGGGCTTTCTAGAGCGGTCGCAGCTAAGATGTGGGGTGTCGGGGCACAAGGCACGAATGGACCAGATCAGGGCTCCAGGCACACAAGGAAACGGGCAGGTGGCCAGAGGGGCTTTGCCGAAGGTGAGACGCCCAGGGCACGGCCTTGAAGACTGTGCTCGCTCTGGAGGTGGCAGAGGCGCGGGGTCGGCTGTGAGGCAAATGCCACTTCCACCTCTGCCGCTGGATGCCTCGCCTGCCTCACCCTAGCCCGGCTCTGACAATGAAGCCAGCAGGGAAAGGACAGTCCAGGGCAGTGGGACCCATGTGGCAACGAGACGGCTTTGACCTCCTGCCCTACACCATGGTCAGTACCGGGGACTGAAAACCTGTACGTGAAAAGCAAGACTTGAAAGATTTAGGAGAAAATAGGTGTAGCAGTTTGGCATTGTTTATGAATTCCATAAAGAGCTCTTGGGTGGTGCCTGTAAACCGTCTGTTCCTCTGGGTGTATTAGATCGTACTGAGTTCAGAGTTTTCACCTTCACTTGATTAAATTATGATTAAGGCTTTGACTGGGCCATGTCGGTAGGACGTTGAGTCCCCGCCCCCTTGGTGGGTGGACACTCATTGAGAAAACAGCACGGCAGGGGAGAGCGTCTGAGTTTTGATGCTGGAGCTCTGGAGAGAGCCGAGCGGATGGCGGCCTCCAGCTGAGAGCAGCAGGAGCTGGGACCGCGGCGCCCAGGAGGAAGAGGGGGCCGGGCCCTGGCAGCTGGCAGCAGCCTCGCTGCTCCAACCGGGGCGGCGTGTAAGGTAGCTTAGGCTTCACGGCCTGGTAAGTGTGAGCGTCCCCTCAATAAACGCCCTTTCTCGGAGCCAGCCGCGCTCGGGTCTCCGTGCCAGCACCCTCTGGGAGGCTGACCCTAGAGGCCAGGTTTACGAGGCAGGGCCTGACTTCTTAGATAACACAGGACGAAACCTAAGGAAAGGGGGCGATCTGGCTGCCTCCAAATCAAGACTGGCCGTGCAAGGACGGCGAGCAGCCATGGCAGAAGACGACGCGTGTGACCGGGGGCTGGTGTCTGGGTCAGCGAGGACTCGAGCCAGCCCCGGGGGCGCCGCAGCCTCGGAGGATGCGGCAAAGTCCCGAGTGGGCAGCTCACGGCAGAACTCCACGGCCGTCCGTCCAGGGAGCACCACGCCCACGGCACAGGCCAGAGGAGGGGGCTGCAGACGGCCAGGGAGCTGCCCATGCTGGGTGCGTGAGGGTGGGGACCGGGGGCCTCCCCCGGAGCTGGCGGGGGAGGGCGGTGGAACAGCCTCAGCTCCGCAGGACACGCCACAGAGCCGCCAGGCCCCCGCCGGGGCGGCCGCGCTAACGCACTTCACCTGCCAGTGACGATGGCCAGACGAGCTGGACGGACACACAGCCCCGACCGCTGCACCTGCCCCCCACACAACACCCCTGCGGGGACCCAGGGGGCCGCCAGCTCCCAGCCCGGGCAGTGGCCAGCACAGCAGGACAGGCCTGAGTGGGACAGGCCTTCTCGCACGCTTGAAGAGCGAGAGATAATGGTTTAAGAAATGAAAGGACTGAGTCCAACCTGGAATGTCTGTTTGAAGGTGGCAGGGAAGGCCTGGGTGCCCAGTGGGGGCGGGGAGGAGGGGGCCCCGCGGGAGAAGGAGGGGGAGGTGAAACCGCGCAGGCGCGTGGGCGTGACAGCCGGAACAGGGTGGGGGCCTGGAGGGGCCTCGGAGGGGCATCTCCTCTCCTGCAGGTGACAAGTGCGGACGGGGGGCGGCTGGGGCTCCAGGGCTCAGTGGGGGGGGGGGGCAGGCTGCTGCACCCCGGCCCCGAGGGCGCCTCTGCCGCACGCCCCGGGAGGGAGGGGGCGGTGCGCGGCTCTGGAGAGGCCGGCAGCCCCTGCAGGATGCCCTGGTTTATGAGACCCCGACGGAGACCCCACCAAGGCCCTCCACGGAGCAGGACCCCTCACCCCAGGACCTGGGCTCTCCGGCCCGCTGGCCAGGAGGGGGTCCAGCTCGCAGCCCCGCGGCCCCAGTCCTACCCTTCATGGGTCTGGCCCTTCATTGGTCTGGACAGAGAGGGCCTGGGGGCGGGCCCTGGGGTGGGCTGGAGGCGGGGCCCGGGAGGTCTGGGGGCGGGACCCGGTAGTTGGGGGCGGGGCTGGGGCTGGGGCGTGAGCGCGACACCCACCTGCAGTGGGAGCACCACGAGGGCCACGCAGATCATGACAACCACCAGCAGCTGGGACGGCCAGATCTTGGGCGTGACGTCGCCGTAGCCCACGGTGGAGAAGGTGACGATGCAGAAGTAGAAGGACGTCAGCAGGGACAGGTTCTCGCCCGCGCGCTCCAGGTGCTGGATGCCGCAGGTCCTGGGACCCGAGGGAGGTGAGGGGCTGCGCCCGCCCGGGATCCCCCGGCCTCCGCCTCCTCAGAGGGGCTGCCCCCAGGCCCTCGTCACCAGAACTCGGCAACGAGCCGCCCAGGGGGCTCGGAGTCACCCATGGGGCATGGGCGCCGGGGGCCAGGCAGGGTGCAGGGCAGGTGTGTGGGGGGCTCTGCCCACCTACAGGTGGACTCTAGCCCCCGAGTGTCCGAGTGCTCAGACAGCTCTGAGCAGACCCCAGCCCCTGTCCCCAGCCCAGCTCCTTGGCACAAAGCCGGACGGCTCTTTTGGGCTCCGTCACTCTAATTTCCATCTGAGCCCAGGTGGGTGGGCTGACGGTGGGAGTGGGGGTCATTTGGCCCCGGCCCCCCCCCAGGGGAATCACCTGGAGCCTTGGTCCCTCACCTAGGGAATGGGGGTGACCCCAGTGCCATGCCTTGGTGGCTGTGAGGCTGGACAGGGCAGGACGGGGACCTGCGGTGCTGGGAACTTGTTTCTCCTCTGGAGACTCCACATCTCCTTCCCACAGGTAGGGGGGCTGGGGTTAGGGCCTGGGGGGCGCCGCTGGCACAACCGGCCCACAGCCAGTGCACGGGGACCCCTGGGTGGGGAGAGGGGCGCTGGAGGGCACGAGGCTGTTACCCAGCGAGATGGGGACCCTGCAGAAGGCTGCCCAGTCCTGCCTCTGCTGAGGCTGGGGGTGGGCCATGAAGAAGGGGAGGCGGGGAACAGTGGGTGGCACGTCCCCTGCACCTTTGGCTGGGGACAGGAAGGGCCAGGGGCTCAGAGCCCCCTCCCAAAGAGCACGGGCAAGGTGGGGGCAGCCGGGCGGCCCTCTGGCTGTATTGGCCCCTCCGTCTTTCACCCAGCTGCCCCCAGATGCTGCTCCGGCTGGACCACCAGGCCAGCCCCCCGCCCCGGGAGCCCCCCCCACCCCCCTGTATCCCCGGGCCGTGAGGCGCTGGGCCTGGGGCTGCCTCCCGGTCCTGCGGCTGGACCCGGCGCCCGCCCGCGCTGCGGCCCTGGCTGGACCCGGCCCCCGCCCGCGCTGTGGCCCTGGCCCCGCGGGCCCTGGCGCCCACTCACCCCGTGAAGACGAGGCAGAGCAGCGTGCAGAAGAGGATGAGCACCTGGTTGAACATGGCCGACTGGCTGCGCAGGATGGCGCGGTGGAAGTCGTTCTGCGGGCGGCGCGGTCGTTGCCTCAGAGCACCCCCGCGGCGCCCAGACCTGCCCGGCCGCCGGCCCCTCCGCTGGCCGCTAAGACCCCAGAGGCGGGAGGACTGGAAGCCGCGGCCCGCCCCCCGCGCCCCCCGGCTCCCCTCTCCTGGGGCGACGCCTGCCCTGCCTCTGTCACGGGGCGGGGGTCCGGGCCGGGGATGTGACGGCGCTGCGCCGCTCAGGGAGGAGGTCGTGGCCTCGGCGACGGGACTGGCACGGGGTAGGGGATCGAGCCCAAGGGGCTGGGCTCGGGGGCCGCCCGCTCGCGGCTGCGTGGCCTTGGCAAGGCCCCCCCCCCCGCAGCCGTTTATTTCCAGGCTTGCGAAAAGCCAGGTGCCCAGACGCCCGGTCTCCTCCCGCGTCACACTGAGGGCAGCCCTGGGTGGGAAGGACACGGGGGCTCGGGGGCCAGGGCGGCCCGGGCGGCGGCCTGGGGGTGTCGGGGGTGGGGGCGGCGGGGCTGGGGGGCCAGGGGCGGCGGGGCTGGGGGGCTGGAGGCACCGGGGATGGCGGGGGCCGGGGCCGGGGGCGGCGGGGCTGGGGGTGGGGGCGGGGGCCGGGGGGGGCGCCCGCTTACGATCATGTTCTCCAGGGCGTGCTTGGCCAGCCAGCAGTTGAGGAAGACGGGGATGAAGAGGTTCCGCAGGGGCGGCCAGAAGATCTGCAGGGGGGGCCGCGGTCAGGGGGGAGGGGGGCCGCGGGGCCAGGGGGGGAGGGCGCACCCACCGTGACGATGAAGGGCAGCGTGTTGACCATCTCCAGCACGAAGGAGACGCGGAAGACCTGCTCGCAGATGTTGCCCTGGGGACAGGACGGAGTGGGTGGGGGGCGGCAGAGAAGGACCACCCACCCGTGGCCAGGGAGTGGGGCTGGGAGAGGGGAGGGGTGCTGAGAAGGGAAGATGGGGGGCTGGGGGCTGGGTGGGGGGCGAGGGGGGGTCGCGGCGCTCACCTTGTAGCTGAGGTAAATGAGCAGCATCGTCTCCAGGAAGCTTATCACGGCCACGACGACCTGGGGGTCGGGGGCAGAGCAGCCTTGGGGGGGCGGAGCCCGGGGGGCTGGAGCCTGAGGACGGGCCTCGGGGTGCGTGGGTGGGGGTCTGCCTGCACCTCCACTGCCCAGACCCGGGGGCCAGGCCTGATGTGGAGCCAGAAAGCCTGGGCCACAGGCTCTCAGGGCAGGTACCCCACAGGGGACCAGACGACAAGGCAGGGAGGGGATGGAGGGCCAGACAGACGGAGGGGACTGTGAGCCAGACAGATGGAGGGGACTGTGAGCCAGACAGACAGAGGGGACAGCGGGTCAGACAGATGGGATGGCGAGCCAGACAGATGGACAGCAGGCCAGACAGATGGAGGGGACTGTGAGCCAGGCAGAGGGGACTGTGAGCCAGACAGACGGAGGGGACTGTGAGCCAGACAGATGGAGGGAACTGTGAGCCAGACAGATGGAGGGGACTGTGAGTCAGACAGATGGAGGGGACAACGAGCCAGACAGACGGACAGCGGGCCAGACAGATGGAGGGGATGGCAGGCCAGACAGATGGACAGCGGGCCAGACAGACAGAGGGGATGGTGGGTCAGACAGACAGAGGGGACAGCGGGCCAGGCAGACGGAGGGGACTGTGAGCCAGACAGATGGAGGGGACAGCGGGTCAGACAGACAGAGGGGACGGCAGGCCAGAGAGACGGAGGTGATGGTGAGCCAGATGGAGGGGATCATGAGCCAGACAGATGGAGGGGACTGCAAGCCAGACAGAGGGGACTGTGAGCCAGACAGATGGAGGGGACAGGGGACCATGAGCCAGACAGACGGAGGGGACAGCAGGCCAGACAGAGGGGACAGTGAGCCAGACAAATGGAGGGGACTGCGAGTCACATGGAGGGTAACAGAGGGGACAGTGAGCCAGACAGAGGGCACAGCACAGCGAGACAGGTGGAGGGGATGAGGAGCCAGAAAGATGGAGACAGTGAGCCAGAGAGATGAGGGGAGAGCAAGATGGAGGGGACGGTACAGCGGACAGAGGGTCAGTGAGAGAGACGGAGGGGACAGTGAGACAAGAGCCTGAGCTCCCGGCGCCTGGAAATCGTAGGAAAAGCCCCTGACCCTTGCCCCCTTCAGTGCCTAATGGCCCCAGGGGGAGGGGCCACATCCCAGCGGGGACGAGGGGCCCGTGGAGGGCTGGAGCAGCTCACCTGGATCACCCACAGAGTCATCTTCCTCTCCACCCACAGGATCGGGGCCCTGGCGGGAGAAGGGAGGTGAGTCTCCGGCCGGCTGGCAGAGGTGGTCCCCGCGCGCCCCAGGCTGCGGCTGCCGGCACCCTGCACCCCCGGCGCTCCCAGCTGCACGTGAGCCAGCTGTGAACTGGGCCTCCGTCCAACCTAAACGTGCTCCTCAGGGCTGCGTGGGGGGTAAGAGGGACGAGGGGGGAGGAGAGAGCCCCCCCCAGGAAGCCGGAGTGGGCCGCAGCTGAAAAAGCGGCTGAGCCCAGAGGGGCTCAGAGCAGGCCAGAGGCAGGAGCGGGGTCCAGCCAGCTTGTGCTGCCCACGTGGGAGGGCGGGCACCTGCTGTCTCCTTCACCCGCTCCTGCTGAGCCGTTAGGGGCTGCGGTCTGAAGCCAGTGCCCCATTCTGGTCACCGCACGGCCGTGGCCCTGAGGAGTGGCTGAGCATGTCCTCCCGGAACTTGGGGGTCAGGCCTGACGCCTCCAGCTGAGATGTCTCTAGGAAGCCCTGGGGCTCGCAGGCTGAGGCAGGGTTTCAGCCCTGAGAGGCTGGGCCATGTGAACCTCTGCCCCTCGCACCTGCCCGGCCCTGGACCTCAAGCAGGAGTCAGGCGGGGGGCAGGGTTGGCAGATGGGGCCAGGACGGCGAACTCACCAGTTGATCTCAGAGGACGACTCGTTGAAGGTGTAATTCTGCTTGGGGCAGCCCCAGCTGCGGAGAGAGACGGAGCTGGCCCAGCCCAGGCTCCCCACCCACAGCTCCCCCCGGGGCCCTTCCCAGCACTCGTGGCCTCAGGGGCAGCCCACTCCCCCTCTGCACAGACCCCCACCAGCAGGCAGGAAGAACCCCACGCCTGGGGAAAGGAGCCCCACAGCAGGAGGCAGGGCTCAGACAGCGCCGGGGGGCTCCGCCTCTGCTGACACAGGCCTCTGGGGGAGGCCGCTGCGGCCAGAGGCAGAGCACAGGGACACGGAGGGCAGGCCACCGCGACAAGCGGGGCAGGGAGCGCGAGCCAGGGGAGAGAGCTGCGCGCCTGCTCCTGGGGCGCTGGCTGTAGAGGACGCCCCCCACATCCCTGCCACTGCCAAGGACGAGCCTCTCCAAGCATGCTGGTTCTGACCCAGACTAACTGAGAGCAGGTCACTGCTCGGGGAGCTCCAGGGCGAGGGGCAGCCTCCTCCCGTTTCTCTCAACTGAACTAGTTTCCCTGAGCTTAAATGGGAAACCTGATTCCCACAAGACATGGCTGATCATCCTCCTGTCCATCTGCCCATCCATCCTCCTACCACCCATGCGTCCTTCCATCCATCCGCCCATCCATCCATCCTCCCATCCTTCCATCCATCCATCCACCCATCCTCTCGTTCTCCCACCAATCCACCATCCTCCCACCCACCCATCCATCCATCCATCCTCCCATTCTCCCATCCATCCACTCATCATCCATCCATCCATTCTCTCATTCTCCTACCAATCCACCCATCCTCCCACCCATCCATCCACCCTCCCATTCTCCTGTCCATCCATCATCCATCCAATTCATTCTCCCACCAATTCACCCATCCTCTCACCCATTCATCCACCCATTTATCATCCACCCATCCATCCATCCATCCACACATCATCCATCCATCCATCCATCCATCCACCCAACCATTTCATCTGCCATCCATACATCCACCCTCCCATCCACCCAACTGTCCTCCCACCCATCCTTTCATTCATCTGTCCATCCTCCCTCACATCTATCTAATCAAGGGTATTTTGAGCACCTTCCATCTGTCAGGAGCCGTGCTAGGGGCTTGGTCCCTTTGGGAATACTTGGAAAACGTTAAAGACAGACAAAAAGCAGAAGCAAGTAAATAGAGAATTATGAAGTGAGAGGAAAGCTGTGACAGAGATGAATAGGAAGTCGAGGCAGACGGTGCCAGGAGTGTGCCCTGGAGAAGGCGGCACGCGGACTGAGCAAGGCTTGGAGGGGCAGTGGGCAAGGTTCCAGGCAGGGGGAGCAGCATGTGTGAAGGACCAAGGTGGGAAATGTCCCGAGACCCCAGGAGCCAAGCAGAGGCTGGGGCGGTGGAGGGAGGCGGGAGGGGCAGGGCGTCGGAGCGGCGGGCGCTGGCAGCTCCGGGCCACCCCTGCAGGCCCCCGAGCAGGGGACCCTCCTAGGTGGTGTGCTGAGAAGCCCCCGGCCCGTGCGTGGAGGAGGCCTGGGTCACCCGGTGAAGCCGGCACAGGAAACTCTACTTAATTCTACTTCCTGAACCCCAGTGGAACGACGGGGAAAGGAGGTCCTGCTGGTTTTGGAAACTTAACAGAGAGAAGGGAGAGCAGAACTTCGGAAGCTGGACAAGTGGGAATGACGTTTTGGCGGTGGGGAAGCCGAGGGGCTCCCAGGGCGCCGGAGCTGGACGCCAGCACCTGGGGAGCGGGCGGGGGGATGGCCCAGGTGACGTGAGTCGGTCAGACCCCGGGCCCCCACTGCTGCCGCCGGCTCCGTCCCCCCTGCCTGGACAAGGGCAGGGAGGGGCTGCGTCACCAGGGGAGGGTGGAAGGGGCTCTGGCCGGGGGTGCGGGCTCAGCTTGAAGCCGGGGCGCTGGGCAAGGTCATGGCCCAGGGTCCAGCCCCCCTGCTCAGCCCACAGGGCGCATCTGATGGGAACAGACGGGCAGAGCCCTGGTGGGAAGCCAGGCCAGCGGAGAGCTCACGGCGCCACTCCCGAGGTGGCCGGCAGGACGGCCGTCCCTCGGCCCGAGCACGGAGCTCCGCCAGCGTCCGGGCAAGTGCTCAGAACACAACCGATGACACGGGAGGAAATGCACTCATTTGACACCAGGGACATCCGTGAACTCAGCAGTGGAAGAAAACATCAAAGAGGAAAGCTGTCACGGCCATCCCAGAGCGGCAGGAAGAGAGTGCGCATCTGTGGCAAAGACGGCGACGTTCAGAGATGCCCGGAAATTAGAGAGCAGTCACAGCGGTGACAGCGCACCCAGGAGTGGAAGAGGAAGCCACGGAAGCCCCCTTAGGGGCAGAGAAGGAAAAGAGGAGGGATGGTTTTAAGCTGTGCAGACCCCGGAAAAGCGTGTTCTTAACGTGAACCCCGTCCTGCAGGTGTGGGCCCACTGTGCGCAGGACCTCCCGGGGGGCAGATTGTTAAGGTGTGACCCGCCTCGCCCAGGGTGGTCTTAACCTGCTTTCTCGAGTCCTTTATAGGACAACGAAATTCAGACAAAGAGGAAGCCACAGAAGCCAGAAGCTGAAAGCAGCAGAATGTGAAAGAGAAGAGGGAGGCCAGCAGGTGCGCCATGCCCCGCCACGAGGGAGGCCGGCAGGTGCGCCATGCCCCGCCACGAGGGAGGCCGGCAGGTGCGCCATGCCCCGCCACGAGGGAGGCCGGCAGGTGCGCCATGCCCCGCCACGAGGGAGGCCGGCAGGTGCGCCATGCCCCGCCACGAGGGAGGCCGGCAGGTGCGCCATGCCCCGCCACGAGGGAGGCCGGCAGGTGCGCCACGTGCCCCGCCACGAGGGAGGCCGGCAGGTGCGCCACGTGCCCCGCCACGAGGGAGGCCGGCAGGTGCGCCATGCCCCGCCACGAGGGAGGCCGGCAGGTGCGCCACGTGCCCCGCCACGAGGGAGGCCGGCAGGTGCGCCATGCCCCGCCACGAGGGAGGCCGGCAGGTGCGCCATGCCCCGCCACGAGGGAGGCCGGCAGGTGCGCCATGCCCCGCCACGAGGGAGGCCGGCAGGTGCGCCATGCCCCGCCACGAGGGAGGCCGGCAGGTGCGCCACGTGCCCCGCCACGAGGGAGGCCGGCAGGTGCGCCACGTGCCCCGCCACGAGGGAGGCCGGCAGGTGCGCCATGCCCCGCCACGAGGGAGGCCGGCAGGTGCGCCACGTGCCCCGCCACGAGGGAGGCCGGCAGGTGCGCCACGTGCCCCGCCACGAGGGAGGCCGGCAGGTGCGCCACGTGCCCCGCCACGAGGGAGGCCGGCAGGTGCGCCACGTGCCCCGCCACGAGGGAGGCCGGCAGGTGCGCCATGCCCCGCCACGAGGGAGGCCGGCAGGTGCGCCACGTGCCCCGCCACGAGGGAGGCCGGCAGGTGCGCCATGCCCCGCCACGAGGGAGGCCGGCAGGTGCGCCACGTGCCCCGCCACGAGGGAGGCCGGCAGGAGCGCCACGTGCCCCGCCACGAGGGAGGCCGGCAGGTGCGCCATGCCCCGCCACGAGGGAGGCCGGCAGGTGCGCCACGTGCCCCGCCACGAGGGAGGCCGGCAGGTGCGCCACGTGCCCCGCCACGAGGGAGGCCGGCAGGTGCGCCACGTGCCCCGCCACGAGGGAGGCCGGCAGGTGCGCCATGCCCCGCCACGAGGGAGGCCGGCAGGTGCGCCACGTGCCCCGCCACGAGGGAGGCCGGCAGGTGCGCCATGCCCCGCCACGAGGGAGGCCGGCAGGTGCGCCACGTGCCCCGCCACGAGGGAAGCCGGCAGGTGCGCCATGCCCCGCCACGAGGGAGGCCGGCAGGTGCGCCACGTGCCCTGCCACGAGGGAGGCCAGCAGGTGCGCCACGTGCCCTGCCACGTGGCAGGAGTCCAGGGCCGCCAGCAGCTGGTCTTTAGGAGGAAGGCACCGCCTTGACACCCTCAGAACTGTGAGCTATGAAGCCCCACTGTAAACGCCGCCCCATCGCTGGTATTCTGCTTTTGGCAGC
Organism: Dasypus novemcinctus; assembly: GCF_030445035.2. Classification (NCBI taxonomy): domain Eukaryota; kingdom Metazoa; phylum Chordata; class Mammalia; order Cingulata; family Dasypodidae; genus Dasypus; species Dasypus novemcinctus. Next base: position 26,775 of record NW_026688601.1, read on the forward strand.
CTAGCAAACAAGAACAGATTTTGGTACCAGGAAAGTGGGAAATGGCTTTATAAATGGGTAAGGAGAAGATTCTGGAAGAGTTGTGAAGTGCTTAATAGGAAAGGCTTAGATGGCTTTGAAGAGCCATTGGTAAAAAATGTGGGCACTAAAGGTGCTTCCAGCAAGGCCTGCGGAACGACTGTGTCCCTGCCCGCTGGGAGGAAGGTGGCCCGTTTTAAAGTGGCAGAGACTTGGTGAAATGAGTCCTGGTGTTAGGCAGGACCCGAGAGTGACCAGGACTCGAGAGTGACGAACTTGGAGGTTTGGCTTGGTGATTTCCCCTTAAACGTGGAGAGCCCAGCCTGGCTTCTCTCTGCAGCTTACAGTAAAAGGTGATGAAGGGATACGAGGCGAGCTGACCTCCAGGGCACAAGGAAGCCAGAAACAGGTAGCTGGGGAGACCCTGAGTTCTGGAAAGTGAGTCCCCGGAGAAGAGAGCCCCGGGTGAGGATGTAACTGGACGGGGACCCAGCAGCCGTTTCAGGGAGTCAGGCTGGAGGGGCGTGGTGTGGGAGGCACACGTGGGAACCCTGGCGGGTGGCCTGGGCCCATGTGCGTCAGGCAAAGCCAGAACCTTAGCGAGCTCTGTGTGAGCAGAACCCCTGCCAGCCTGGACGCCAGGGGACGGAAAAGGAGAGGGGGAGGGTCACCGCCAGGACAGAGCCCTGGAAGCCAAGGTCTCGACTGAGGGTGTCTTCTGGGGCCCAGAGAGGGACCCCGACACGTGGAAGGGTGAGTGCACCTGGGGGCTGCAGGAGCGTGGGGTTGGGGGGCCGAGTCCGGCGGCCACCAGATGCCTGGAGACGCTGGACCTTCACCCCGGTGTCCGGGGAGAGTGTGGCCACTGCCCAGCCTGTGGCCAGGGCGGGGCCGCGCTGCCTCGGGCCGAGGACCCGCCGTCGTTCCGGAGACGTCGCGCAGCCGGTAACAACTAACAGAGTGTGCCCTGCTGGCTTTGGGGAGTTTGGGACGGTGACCCGTTTCCCTTCCAGCCTCTCCCTGTGGGAGTGGGCAAGTCTCCTCGATGTCTGACCCTCCTTTGGACGCTGGAAGCAGACGACTTGTTTTCTACATGTCCCAGGACAAAGGACAGACCGCTGCTGCGGCTGAATTTGGCGAGACTTGACTGAAATGATCTCAAAGGCTTTGGGGACACTGATGGAATGAATGTATTTTGCATACGGAAAGAACGTGCCATTTTGGGGCTCAGAGAGTGGGGTGCACGGGTTTGAGGCTGTACGGGCCCAGCAGAGCATGTCCCTAGAGTCAGCCTGTTCCTGGCGGGACCCGCTGTGAGCGGGACCTTTGGGTGACAGGAACTTAGGACGGGCCCCCTCATCCGAAACCTCTTACTGGAGTCGCTTATAAGAGAAAGAAGTTCAGAGAGAGAGAGAGCAAGAAACCGAGGGGGGCGGCATGCGGGAATTCCCTATACTCCGGTGTAATTTTTTGTAAATGTAAAGCTAAAACTTCTCTAAAAATAAAGTAAAAAAAAAAAAAGTTAAAGCAACAAACCTGGGAGAGGAGGACACGCCCACAGTCGCCTGCGCCCGGCCCAGCGGCCTCCAAGCCCTCCCTCGGGTGCAGAGCCCACGGCGTGCCCCGGGAACCTCCCCGAGGCTGCGGCAGGATGTGCGCCGTGGGCGCAAAGGAGCGAGCTGGGGCGGGGCCGCGCGGGCCCAGCATGGGCAGGGGGGGCGGGGGGGTCTCCGGAAACCAGGAGTGGGCATCGCCCTGGCCTTGGCCTCGGGGGGCTGGGGTGGGCACGGGGCTGCCGGCCCAGCCCCTTCCCGCAGCCCACGGTCGGGACCCCCACCTCCTGGGGGGCCGCGCCCCAGGCCCTCAGAGAGAGCCTCCCCTGGGTGTGAGAGCAGCGGGGACGAGGGAGCCGCCCGGGCGCGGAGCGCTCGGCTCTCGCTTTCCAGGGGGGGACGCCCGGGACGGGGGCTGTGCCGGGGACGGAGGGAGGGACTGCCCAGGAGCCGGGCACGGGGGCGCCCGGGGGTGACGCCCGCCGGCACCCACCATCCGATGCCCAGGGCGGGGTCGTCGAGCAGGACGCGGACGATGTAGAGCAGGCAGGTGAGCAGCTTCAGGGAGAAGTTGAAGAGCCGGATCCGCAGGCCTGGGGGGCGGGGGGGCAGGCTCCCGTCTGCGTCCTCGCGTGCCAACGCGCCCCCCGTCCCCACCCCTCCCGCGTCCACCCGGGCCCCTGGGTGCTGCCTCCGGCCGCAGGCCACGCGCCCCCCTCCCGAGTGCCCGGCCGCTCACTGGATCGCTGGTTTTTGATGAAGAAGAGCTTGAGCCGCTCCTTGAAGGTGTTCTCGTTGACGTAGAACTCCACCTGCACCCTGGGGGCGGAGGCGGCGTGGGCGAGGGCCAGGGAGGCCCGGGGGGGCGCCCCCCAAGCCGCAGGGGCAGCGGCCCGCAGGGCGGGGCCTCGGGAATGGGCGCCCCTGGGGCCCAGCACGGGCGGGGACGGCCCCGGACCCCTCACCCTGTGCCCGGGCAGCTGCCGCGGGCGCCACACCCGGGCCTGGAGCACCAGGGCTGCCGACGCCCCCACCGCCCTCGGGGTCCTCGTCCCGGGGCGGGCAGCGCTGGGCTGCACCAGGCCACCCTGCCCTCACGCCGCGCCCCGTCACCTC
>NW_026688602.1:0-29292 GCF_030445035.2 Dasypus novemcinctus
TACAGTATACCTGTGGAATTGCCTGCTATGGTAGCTTGGCACGACAACCAACAGGAAAATCACCTGGCTGCGTGGCGTGCTCTGGCAGAGCCGAAGCTACTTCAGATGATGAGTTCTTCCTTTCGTGTGGTGTGTGTGTTTCAAACCCTGGCGGCTGTGGCTCGAGTCAACGCCGAAACAACCCATGCAACTGCTTTGGACGGTCGCGATGCCTGCTTACCATGTCCCTGGTACACGGAACACACGGACCTGTAAGCCCAATTGAGCGCAGTGAGCCTCACGGAGCAGAAATGCTTTCCCCTGAAAAGCCTCACAACCCAACAGGTAAGCAGCTTCGTTTTGGGTCCCCCGAACCCGGAGAAAAGATCAGTGTTCATTCGTACGGTACCACAAAGTGGGGCGAGAGGAGAAAGGGCACGCTGATGTCTGAGAGTCGCCTGGGTGCTCAGGGGCCCGCCCCTCTCATCCCAGAGAAGAAACACAGAGCAAGAGTGGACACTGACGAGGAAGGGGAAGACTGTGAGCCTCTCCTCTCTGAGAGACAGGCCTCTCCGGGCCTGGCAGGCGGCCAAGGCAGAAGCCCTCAGGCCACCTGTGGGAAAGGCCAGGTTTCCCGGTCCCAAAACGGCGGAGGTGACTGACGGCGATGGGAGTCAGCACGTCTGTGACCATTGGCGTGGGAGAGACCTGCAGGGCAACGCCGGCCCTAGGTAGGCCCCCGCTTGACGAGGCCGCGGGGACTTTGGTTGGCGAGGAAGCCCCCTCTTCCGAGGGACCGACCGGGGCAGCCTGGCCCAACGCAGACTCTTGGCCTGGACCAGGTGAGCTCTCGCTCTCGGATGGAGAGAGGGTCTCAGCCCAGTCCCAGGTCTGGCCCAGGGGTCCCCTCCCCCACAGCCCCTTCTGCAAGGGGCCCTGCCCCTCCCCCTGCCTTGGAACCCAGGAAGGAACCATTCTTTCCCAACAGCGGCCCCTAGCGGTGGTAGTTTGGGCTCTGAGTTTCCGCACCGGAGCCGCTTGCTTGTTCCTGGAGCTTCCTTCCTCTGTCTCTTCTTTTCATCAGACTTAGAGGAGAAAACAACAGTCCACGACACCATAGCAGAGGTTCTCTTCCAGCACAGCCCCCACCCAGCAGGGTCCTAGCAGGCCAGCGACCCCTTTCCTTCCCGTGGCCTCTCGCGGGCACTCGATGTGTCCGTTTGGGAACCCCGCTAACCCCTAAGCCCGGCGGGTGAGTTTTCCTGGCAGTCGACACGCTCCGGTAAGTGCCTTGGGTGGGTTTCGGCAGGATGTCTAGTGGCCGCACGTGTCCCGCCACTACCACTGGGGACAACTCCCGAGTGGAGAATTCTCCCCCTCATCACCACTGTCTTCCACCTCCAGGCCTTAGGCCCCTCCCGCCGGCAGCCACGGTCTCCAGAGCAACGGAGGCGGGGCGGGGCGTGGGCGGGGCGAGTCTGCCGGGGGCGGGGCGCCGGGCGCCCGGGGGCGGGGGCGGCTGGGGGCGTGGCCTGCCCGGCGGGCTTGGGCGCCTGTGCCTTGGTCCTGGCTCGGCCGGCCGTGGGGGGGGCGGGGTAGAGGCCTGGCTGGGGCGGCGGCTGGAGCCAGAGCGGGCTTAGATCCCACGGGGCTGTTGGAGGCGCTTCTCCCGCTGCCAGGTGTCGGCACTATTGCTTCCCGCTGTGCTGACGACCATCTTCTCCTCTCCTCCCTCTTAGCTGACCTGGGCAAGGCCAAGGAACTTGGGCGTAGGGCTTGCAGCTGGGCTGGGGCTCAGGTCCCAGCTGGCACGGGGCCTGTCCAGAGATTCAAGGCTCCTGCGCAGGCACCAACCCCCAGTGCCGGGCTCGGCTTCAGCCAAGGGGACAGGAGAGGCCTGTGGAGGGAGGGCCCACCTGAGACCGACTCCACCCCATGCCAGAGCACCTATACTCAAGTAGGGCCCACTGGCAGGGCACTGAGGCCCAGAGCCTCCTGCCACCGGCGTAGACCTGGCTGTCCCCGCAGCCCTCAGGAGCACCAGTGCCTGGGGCTTTATCGCCTAGGCAGCTGCGCCTCGGCGACAGGGGCTATCTGCTTTCGTTTGGAACTCTGCACAGTATACCTGTGGAATTGCCTGCTATGGTAGCTTGGCACGACAACCAACAGGAAAATCACCTGGCTGCGTGGCGTGCTCTGGCAGAGCCGAAGCTACTTCAGATGATGAGTTCTTCCTTTCGTGTGGTGTGTGTGTTTCAAACCCTGGCGGCTGTGGCTTGAGTCAACGCCAAAACAACCCATGCAACTGCTTTGGACGGTCGCGATGCCTGCTTACCATGTCCCTGGTACACGGAACACACGGACCTGTAAGCCCAATTGAGCGCAGTGAGCCTCACGGGAGCAGAAATGCTTTCCCCTGAAAAGCCTCACAACCCAACAGGTAAGCAGCTTCGTTTTGGGTCCCGCGAACCCGGAGAAAAGATCAGTGTTCATTCGTACGGTACCACAAAGTGGGGCGAGAGGAGAAAGGGCACGCTGATGTCTGAGAGTCGCCTGGGTGCTCAGGGGCCCGCCCCTCTCATCCCAGAGAAGAAACACAGAGCAAGAGTGGACACTGACGAGGAAGGGGAAGACTGTGAGCCTCTCCTCTCTGAGAGACAGGCCTCTCCGGGCCTGGCAGGCGGCCAAGGCAGAAGCCCTCAGGCCACCTGTGGGAAAGGCCAGGTTTCCCGGTCCCAAAACGGCGGAGGTGACTGACGGCGATGGGAGTCAGCACGTCTGTGACCATTGGCGTGGGAGAGACCTGCAGGGCAACGCCGGCCCTAGGTAGGCCCCCGCTTGACGAGGCCGCGGGGACTTTGGTTGGCGAGGAAGCCCCCCTCTTCCGAGGGACCGACCGGGGCAGCCTGGCCCAACGCAGACTCTTGGCCTGGACCAGGTGAGCTCTCGCTCTCGGATGGAGAGAGGGTCTCAGCCCAGTCCCAGGTCTGGCCCAGGCGTCCCCTCCCCCACAGCCCCTTCTGCAAGGGGCCCTGCCCCTCCCCCTGCCTTGGAACCCAGGAAGGAACCATTCTTTCCCAACAGCGGCCCCTAGCGGTGGTAGTTTGGGCTCTGAGTTTCCGCACCGGAGCCGCTTGCTTGTTCCTGGAGCTTCCTTCCTCTGTCTCTTCTTTTCATCAGACTTGGAGGAGAAAACAACAGTCCACGACACCATAGCAGAGGTTCTCTTCCAGCACAGCCCCCACCCAGCAGGGTCCTAGCAGGCCAGCGACCCCTTTCCTTCCCGTGGCCTCTCGCGGGCACTCGATGTGTCCGTTTGGGAACCCCGCTAACCCCTAAGCCCGGCGGGTGAGGTTTCCTGGCAGTCGACACGCTCCGGGAAGTGCCTTGGGTGGGTTTCGGCAGGATGTCTAGTGGCCGCACGTGTCCCGCCACTACCACTGGGGACAACTCCCGAGTGGAGAATTCTCCCCCTCATCACCACTGTCTTCCACCTCCAGGCCTTAGGCCCATCCCGCCGGCAGCCACGGTCTCCAGAGCAACGGAGGCGGGGTGGGGCGTGGGCGGGGCGAGTCTGCCGGGGGCGGGGCGCCGGGCGCCCGGGGGCGGGGGCGGCTGGGGGCGTGGCCTGCCCGGCGGGATTGGGCGCCTGTGCCTTGGTCCTGGCTCGGCCGGCCGTGGGGGGGCGGGGAGAGGCCTGGCTGAGGCGGCGGCTGGAGCCAGAGGGGGCTTAGATCCCACGGGGCTGTTGGAGGCGCTTCTCCCGCTGCCAGGTGTCGGCACTATTGCTTCCCGCTGTGCTGACGACCATCTTCTCCTCTCCTCCCTCTTAGCTGACCTGGGCAAGGCCAAGGAACTTGGGCGTAGGGCTTGCAGCTGGGCTGGGGCTCAGGTCCCAGCTGGCACGGGGCCTGTCCAGAGATTCAAGGCTCCTGCGCAGGCACCAACCCCCAGTGCCGGGCTCGGCTTCAGCCAAGGGGACAGGAGAGGCCTGTGGAGGGAGGGCCCACCTGAGACCGACTCCACCCCATGCCAGAGCACCTATACTCAAGTAGGGCCCACTGGCAGGGCACTGAGGCCCAGAGCCTCCTGCCACCGGCGTAGACCTGGCTGTCCCCGCAGCCCTCAGGAGCACCAGTGCCTGGGGCTTTATCGCCTAGGCAGCTGCGCCTCGGCGACAGGGGCTATCTGCTTTCGTTTGGAACTCTGCACAGTATACCTGTGGAATTGCCTGCTATGGTAGCTTGGCACGACAACCAACAGGAAAATCACCTGGCTGCGTGGCGTGCTCTGGCAGAGCCGAAGCTACTTCAGATGATGAGTTCTTCCTTTCGTGTGGTGTGTGTGTTTCAAACCCTGGCGGCTGTGGCTCGAGTCAACGCCAAAACAACCCATGCAACTGCTTTGGACGGTCGCGATGCCTGCTTACCATGTCCCTGGTACACGGAACACACGGACCTGTAAGCCCAATTGAGCGCAGTGAGCCTCACGGGAGCAGAAATGCTTTCCCCTGAAAAGCCTCACAACCCAACAGGTAAGCAGCTTCGTTTTGGGTCCCCCGAACCCGGAGAAAAGATCAGTGTTCATTCGTACGGTACCACAAAGTGGGGCGAGAGGAGAAAGGGCACGCTGATGTCTGAGAGTCGCCTGGGTGCTCAGGGGCCCGCCCCTCTCATCCCAGAGAAGAAACACAGAGCAAGAGTGGACACTGACGAGGAAGGGGAAGACTGTGAGCCTCTCCTCTCTGAGAGACAGGCCTCTCCGGGCCTGGCAGGCGGCCAAGGCAGAAGCCCTCAGGCCACCTGTGGGAAAGGCCAGGTTTCCCGGTCCCAAAACGGCGGAGATGACTGACGGCGATGGGAGTCAGCACGTCTGTGACCATTAGCGTGGGAGAGACCTGCAGGGCAACGCCGGCCCTAGGTAGGCCCCCGCTTGACGAGGCCGCGGGGACTTTGGTTGGCGAGGAAGCCCCCTCTTCGGAGGGACCGACCGGGGCAGCCTGGCCCAACGCAGACTCTTGGCCTGGACCAGGTGAGCTCTCGCTCTCGGATGGAGAGAGGGTCTCAGCCCAGTCCCAGGTCTGGCCCAGGGGTCCCCTCCCCCACAGCCCCTTCTGCAAGGGGCCCTGCCCCTCCCCCTGCCTTGGAACCCAGGAAGGAACCATTCTTTCCCAACAGCGGCCCCTAGCGGTGGTAGTTTGGGCTCTGAGTTTCCGCACCGGAGCCGCTTGCTTGTTCCTGGAGCTTCCTTCCTCTGTCTCTTCTTTTCATCAGACTTAGAGGAGAAAACAACAGTCCACAACACCATAGCAGAGGTTCTCTTCCAGCACAGCCCCCACCCAGCAGGGTCCTAGCAGGCCAGCGACCCCTTTCCTTCCCGTGGCCTCTCGCGGGCACTCGATGTGTCCGTTTGGGAACCCCGCTAACCCCTAAGCCCGGCGGGTGAGGTTTCCTGGCAGTCGACACGCTCCGGGAAGTGCCTTGGGTGGGTTTCGGCAGGATGTCTAGTGGCCGCACGTGTCCCGCCACTACCAGTGGGGACAACTCCCGAGTGGAGAATTCTCCCCCTCATCACCACTGTCTTCCACCTCCAGGCCTTAGGCCCCTCCCGCCGGCAGCCACGGTCTCCAGAGCAACGGAGGCGGGGCGGGGCGTGGGCGGGGCGAGTGTGCCGGGGGCGGGGCGGGGGGCGCCCGGGGGCGGGGGCGGCTGGGGGCGTGGCCTGCCCGGCGGGCTTGGGCGCCTGTGCCTTGGTCCTGGCTCGGCCGGCCGTGGGGGGGCGGGGAGAGGCCTGGCTGGGGCGGCGGCTGGAGCCAGAGCGGGCTTAGATCCCACGGGGCTGTTGGAGGCGCTTCTCCCGCTGCCAGGTGTCGGCACTATTGCTTCCCGCTGTGCTGACGACCATCTTCTCCTCTCCTCCCTCTTAGCTGACCTGGGCAAGGCCAAGGAACTTGGGCGTAGGGCTTGCAGCTGGGCTGGGGCTCAGGTCCCAGCTGGCACGGGGCCTGTCCAGAGATTCAAGGCTCCTGCGCAGGCACCAACCCCCAGTGCCGGGCTCGGCTTCAGCCAAGGGGACAGGAGAGGCCTGTGGAGGGAGGGCCCACCTGAGACCGACTCCACCCCATGCCAGAGCACCTATACTCAAGTAGGGCCCACTGGCAGGGCACTGAGGCCCAGAGCCTCCTGCCACCGGCGTAGACCTGGCTGTCCCCGCAGCCCTCAGGAGCACCAGTGCCTGGGGCTTTATCGCCTAGGCAGCTGCGCCTCGGCGACAGGGGCTATCTGCTTTCGTTTGGAACTCTGCACAGTATACCTGTGGAATTGCCTGCTATGGTAGCTTGGCACGACAACCAACAGGAAAATCACCTGGCTGCGTGGCGTGCTCTGGCAGAGCCGAAGCTACTTCAGATGATGAGTTCTTCCTTTCGTGTGGTGTGTGTGTTTCAAACCCTGGCGGCTGTGGCTCGAGTCAACGCCAAAACAACCCATGCAACTGCTTTGGACGGTCGCGATGCCTGCTTACCATGTCCCTGGTACACGGAACACACGGACCTGTAAGCCCAATTGAGCGCAGTGAGCCTCACGGGAGCAGAAATGCTTTCCCCTGAAAAGCCTCACAACCCAACAGGTAAGCAGCTTCGTTTTGGGTCCCCCGAACCCGGAGAAAAGATCAGTGTTCATTCGTACGGTACCACAAAGTGGGGCGAGAGGAGAAAGGGCACGCTGATGTCTGAGAGTCGCCTGGGTGCTCAGGGGCCCGCCCCTCTCATCCCAGAGAAGAAACACAGAGCAAGAGTGGACACTGAGGAGGAAGGGGAAGACTGTGAGCCTCTCCTCTCTGAGAGACAGGCCTCTCCGGGCCTGGCAGGCGGCCAAGGCAGAAGCCCTCAGGCCACCTGTGGGAAAGGCCAGGTTTCCCGGTCCCAAAACGGCGGAGGTGACTGACGGCGATGGGAGTCAGCACGTCTGTGACCATTGGCGTGGGAGAGACCTGCAGGGCAACGCCGGCCCTAGGTAGGCCCCCGCTTGACGAGGCCGCGGGGACTTTGGTTGGCGAGGAAGCCCCCTCTTCCGAGGGACCGACCGGGGCAGCCTGGCCCAACGCAGACTCTTGGCCTGGACCAGGTGAGCTCTCGCTCTCGGATGGAGAGAGGGTCTCAGCCCAGTCCCAGGTCTGGCCCAGGGGTCCCCTCCCCCACAGCCCCTTCTGCAAGGGGCCCTGCCCCTCCCCCTGCCTTGGAACCCAGGAAGGAACCATTCTTTCCCAACAGCGGCCCCTAGCGGTGGTAGTTTGGGCTCTGAGTTTCCGCACCGGAGCCGCTTGCTTGTTCCTGGAGCTTCCTTCCTCTGTCTCTTCTTTTCATCAGACTTAGAGGAGAAAACAACAGTCCACGACACCATAGCAGAGGTTCTCTTCCAGCACAGCCCCCACCCAGCAGGGTCCTAGCAGGCCAGCGACCCCTTTCCTTCCCGTGGCCTCTCGCGGGCACTCGATGTGTCCGTTTGGGAACCCCGCTAACCCCTAAGCCCGGCGGGTGAGTTTTCCTGGCAGTCGACACGCTCCGGGAAGTGCCTTGGGTGGGTTTCGGCAGGATGTCTAGTGGCCGCACGTGTCCCGCCACTACCACTGGGGACAACTCCCGAGTGGAGAATTCTCCCCCTCATCACCACTGTCTTCCACCTCCAGGCCTTAGGCCCCTCCCGCCCGCAGCCACGGTCTCCAGAGCAACGGAGGCGGGGCGGGGCGTGGGCGGGGCGAGTGTGCCGAAGGCGGGGCGCCGGGCGCCCGGGGGCGGGGGCGGCTGGGGGCGTGGCCTGCCCGGCGGGCTTGGGCGCCTGTGCCTTGGTCCTGGCTCGGCCGGCCGTGGGGGGGGCGGGGAGAGGCCTGGCTGGGGCGGCGGCTGGAGCCAGAGCGGGCTTAGATCCCACGGGGCTGTTGGAGGCGCTTCTCCCGCTGCCAGGTGTCGGCACTATTGCTTCCCGCTGTGCTGACGACCATCTTCTCCTCTCCTCCCTCTTAGCTGACCTGGGCAAGGCCAAGGAATTTGGGCGTAGGGCTTGCAGCTGGGCTGGGGCTCAGGTCCCAGCTGGCACGGGGCCTGTCCAGAGATTCAAGGCTCCTGCGCAGGCACCAATCCCCAGTGCCGGGCTCGGCTTCAGCCAAGGGGACAGGAGAGGCCTGTGGAGGGAGGGCCCACCTGAGACCGACTCCACCCCATGCAAGAGCACCTATACTCAAGTAGGGCCCACTGGCAGGGCACTGAGGCCCAGAGCCTCCTGCCACCGGCGTAGACCTGGCTGTCCCCGCAGCCCTCAGGAGCACCAGTGCCTGGGGCTTTATCGCCTAGGCAGCTGCGCCTCGGCGACAGGGGCTATCTGCTTTCGTTTGGAACTCTGCACATTATACCTGTGGAATTGCCTGCTATGGTAGCTTGGCACGACAACCAACAGGAAAATCACCTGGCTGCGTGGCGTGCTCTGGCAGAGCCGAAGCTACTTCAGATGATGAGTTCTTCCTTTCGTGTGGTGTGTGTGTTTCAAACCCTGGCGGCTGTGGCTCGAGTCAACGCCAAAACAACCCATGCAACTGCTTTGGACGGTCGCGATGCCTGCTTACCATGTCCCTGGTACACGGAACACACGGACCTGTAAGCCCAATTGAGCGCAGTGAGCCTCACGGGAGCAGAAATGATTTCCCCTGAAAAGCCTCACAACCCAACAGGTAAGCAGCTTCGTTTTGGGTCCCCCGAACCCGGAGAAAAGATCAGTGTTCATTCGTACGGTACCACAAAGTGGGGCGAGAGGAGAAAGGGCACGCTGATGTCTGAGAGTCGCCTGGGTGCTCAGGGGCCCGCCCCTCTCATCCCAGAGAAGAAACACAGAGCAAGAGTGGACACTGACGAGGAAGGGGAAGACTGTGAGCCTCTCCTCTCTGAGAGACAGGCCTCTCCGGGCCTGGCAGGCGGCCAAGGCAGAAGCCCTCAGGCCACCTGTGGGAAAGGCAAGGTTTCCCGGTCCCAAAACGGCGGAGGTGACTGACGGCGATGGGAGTCAGCACGTCTGTGACCATTAGCGTGGGAGAGACCTGCAGGGCAACGCCAGCCCTAGGTAGGCCCCCGCTTGACGAGGCCGCGGGGACTTTGGTTGGCGAGGAAGCCCCCTCTTCCGAGGGACCGACCGGGGCAGCCTGGCCCAACGCAGACTCTTGGCCTGGACCAGGTGAGCTCTCGCTCTCGGATGGAGAGAGGGTCTCAGCCCAGTCCCAGGTCTGGCCCAGGGGTCCCCTCCCCCACAGCCCCTTCTGCAAGGGGCCCTGCCTATCCCCCTGCCTTGGAACCCAGGAAGGAACCATTCTTTCCCAACAGCGGCCCCTAGCGGTGGTAGTTTGGGCTCTGAGTTTCCGCACCGGAGCCGCTTGCTTGTTCCTGGAGCTTCCTTCCTCTGTCTCTTCTTTTCATCAGACTTAGAGGAGAAAACAACAGTCCACGACACCATAGCAGAGGTTCTCTTCCAGCACAGCCCCCACCCAGCAGGGTCCTAGCAGGCCAGCGACCCCTTTCCTTCCCGTGGCCTCTCGCGGGCACTCGATGTGTCCGTTTGGGAACCCCGCTAACCCCTAAGCCCGGCGGGTGAGTTTTCCTGGCAGTCGACACGCTCCGGGAAGTGCCTTGGGTGGGTTTCGGCAGGATGTCTAGTAGCCGCACGTGTCCCGCCACTACCACTGGGGACAACTCCCGAGTGGAGAATTCTCCCCATCATCACCACTGTCTTCCACCTCCAGGCCTTAGGCCCATCCCGCCGGCAGCCACGGTCTCCAGAGCAACGGAGGCGGGGCGGGGCGTGGGCGGGTCGAGTCTGCCGGGGGCGGGGGCGGCTGGGGGCGTGGCATGCCCGGCGGGCTTGGGCGCCTGTGCCTTGGTCCTGGCTCGGCCGGCCGTGGGGGGGGGCGGAGAGAGGCCTGGCTGGGGCGGGGGCTGGAGCCAGAGGGGGCTTAGAAACCACGGGGCTGTTGGAGGCGCTTCTCCCGCTGCCAGGTGTCGGCACTATTGCTTCCCGCTGTGCTGACGACCATCTTCTCCTCTCCTCCCTCTTAGCTGACCTGGGCAAGGCCAAGGAACTTGGGCGTAGGGCTTGCAGCTGGGCTGGGGCTCAGGTCCCAGCTGGCACGGGGCCTGTCCAGAGATTCAAGGCTCCTGCGCAGGCACCAACCCCCAGTGCCGGGCTCGGCTTCAGCCAAGGGGACAGGAGAGGCCTGTGGAGGGAGGGCCCACCTGAGACCGACTCCACCCCATGCCAGAGCACCTATACTCAAGTAGGGCCCACTGGCAGGGCACTGAGGCCCAGAGCCTCCTGCCACCGGCGTAGACCTGGCTGTCCCCGCAGCCCTCAGGAGCACCAGTGCCTGGGGCTTTATCGCCTAGGCAGCTGCGCCTCGGCGACAGGGGCTATCTGCTTTCGTTTGGAACTCTGCACAGTATACCTGTGGAATTGCCTGCTATGGTAGCTTGGCACGACAACCAACAGGAAAATCACCTGGCTGCGTGGCGTGCTCTGGCAGAGCCGAAGCTACTTCAGATGATGAGTTCTTCCTTTCGTGTGGTGTGTGTGTTTCAAACCCTGGCGGCTGTGGCTCGAGTCAACGCCGAAACAACCCATGCAACTGCTTTGGACGGTCGCGATGCCTGCTTACCATGTCCCTGGTACACGGAACACACGGACCTGTAAGCCCAATTGAGCGCAGTGAGCCTCACGGGAGCAGAAATGCTTTCCCCTGAAAAGCCTCACAACCCAACAGGTAAGCAGCTTCGTTTTGGGTCCCCCGAACCCGGAGAAAAGATCAGTGTTCATTCGTACAGTACCACAAAGTGGGGCGACAGGAGAAAGGGCACGCTGATGTCTGAGAGTCGCCTGGGTGCTCAGGGGCCCGCCCCTCTCATCCCAGAGAAGAAACACAGAGCAAGAGTGGACACTGACGAGGAAGGGGAAGACTGTGAGCCTCTCCTCTCTGAGAGACAGGCTTCTCCGGGCCTGGCAGGCGGCCAAGGCAGAAGCCCTCAGGCCACCTGTGGGAAAGGCCAGGTTTCCCGGTCCCAAAACGGCGGAGGTGACTGACGGCGATGGGAGTCAGCACGTCTGTGACCATTAGCGTGGGAGAGACCTGCAGGGCAACGCCGGCCCTAGGTAGGCCCCCGCTTGACGAGGCCGCGGGGACTTTGGTTGGCGAGGAAGCCCCCTCTTCCGAGGGACCGACCGGGGCAGCCTGGCCCAACGCAGACTCTTGGCCTGGACCAGGTGAGCTCTCGCTCTCGGATGGAGAGAGGGTCTCAGCCCAGTCCCAGGTCTGGCCCAGGGGTCCCCTCCCCCACAGCCCCTTCTGCAAGGGGCCCTGCCCCTCCCCCTGCCTTGGAACCCAGGAAGGAACCATTCTTTCCCAACAGCGGCCCCTAGCGGTGGTAGTTTGGGCTCTGAGTTTCCGCACCGGAGCCGCTTGCTTGTTCCTGGAGCTTCCTTCCTCTGTCTCTTCTTTTCATCAGACTTAGAGGAGAAAACAACAGTCCACGACACCATAGCAGAGGTTCTCTTCCAGCACAGCCCCCACCCAGCAGGGTCCTAGCAGGCCAGCGACCCCTTTCCTTCCCGTGGCCTCTCGCTGGCACTCGATGTGTCCGTTTGGGAACCCCGCTAACCCCAAAGCCCGGCGGGTGAGTTTTCCTGGCAGTCGACACGCTCCGGGAAGTGCCTTGGGTGGGTTTCAGCAGGATGTCTAGTGGCCGCACGTGTCCCGCCACTACCACTGGGGACAACTCCCGAGTGGAGAATTCTCCCCCTCATCACCACTGTCTTCCACCTCCAGGCCTTAGGCCCCTCCCGCCGGCAGCCACGGTCTCCAGAGCAACGGAGGCGGGGCGGGGCGTGGGCGGGGCGAGTCTGCTGGGGGCGGGGCGCCGGGCGCCCGGGGGCGGGGGCGGCTGGGGGCGTGGCCTGCCCGGCGGGCTTGGGCGCCTGTGCCTTGGTCCTGGCTCGGCCGGCCGTGGGGGGGGCGGGGAGAGGACTGGCTGGGGCGGCGGCTGGAGCCAGAGCGGGCTTAGATCCCACGGGGCTGTTGGAGGCGCTTCTCCCGCTGCCAGGTGTCGGCACTATTGCTTCCCGCTGTGCTGACGACCATCTTCTCCTCTCCTCCCTCTTAGCTGACCTGGGCAAGGCCAAGGAACTTGGGCGTAGGGCTTGCAGCTGGGCTGGGGCTCAGGTCCCAGCTGGCACGGGGCCTGTCCAGAGATTCAAGGCTCCTGCGCAGGCACCAACCCCCAGTGCCGGGCTCGGCTTCAGCCAAGGGGACAGGAGAGGCCTGTGGAGGGAGGGCCCACCTGAGACCGACTCCACCCCATGCCAGAGCACCTATACTCAAGTAGGGCCCACTGGCAGGGCACTGAGGCCCAGAGCCTCCTGCCACCGGCGTAGACCTGGCTGTCCCCGCAGCCCTCAGGAGCACCAGTGCCTGGGGCTTTATCGCCTAGGCAGCTGCGCCTCGGCGACAGGGGCTATCTGCTTTCGTTTGGAACTCTGCACAGTATACCTGTGGAATTGCCTGCTATGGTAGCTTGGCACGACAACCAACAGGAAAATCACCTGGCTGCGTGGCGTGCTCTGGCAGAGCCGAAGCTACTTCAGATGATGAGTTCTTCCTTTCGTGTGGTGTGTGTGTTTCAAACCCTGGCGGCTGTGGCTCGAGTCAACGCCGAAACAACCCATGCAACTGCTTTGGACGGTCGCGATGCCTGCTTACCATGTCCCTGGTACACAGAACACACGGACCTGTAAGCCCAATTGAGCGCAGTGGGCCTCACGGGAGCAGAAATGCTTTCCCCTGAAAAGCCTCACAACCCAACAGGTAAGCAGCTTCGTTTTGGGTCCCCCGAACCCGGAGAAAAGATCAGTGTTCATTCGTACGGTACCACAAAGTGGGGCGAGAGGAGAAAGGGCACGCTGATGTCTGAGAGTCGCCTGGGTGCTCAGGGGCCCGCCCCTCTCATCCCAGAGAAGAAACACAGAGCAAGAGTGGACACTGACGAGGAAGGGGAAGACTGTGAGCCTCTCCTCTCTGAGAGACAGGCCTCTCCGGGCCTGGCAGGCGGCCAAGGCAGAAGCCCTCAGGCCACCTGTGGGAAAGGCCAGGTTTCCCGGTCCCAAAACGGCGGAGGTGACTGACGGCGATGGGAGTCAGCACGTCTGTGACCATTGGCGTGGGAGAGACCTGCAGGGCAACACCGGCCCTAGGTAGGCCCCCGCTTGACGAGGCCGCGGGGACTTTGGTTGGCGAGGAAGCCCCCTCTTCCGAGGGACCGACCGGGGCAGCCTGGCCCAACGCAGACTCTTGGCATGGACCAGGTGAGCTCTCGCTCTCGGATGGAGAGAGGGTCTCAGCCCAGTCCCAGGTCTGGCCCAGGGGTCCCCTCCCCCACAGCCCCTTCTGCAAGGGGCCCTGCCCCTCCCCCTGCCTTGGAACCCAGGAAGGAACCATTCTTTCCCAACAGCGGCCCCTAGCGGTGGTAGTTTGGGCTCTGAGTTTCCGCACCGGAGCCGCTTGCTTGTTCCTGGAGCTTCCTTCCTCTGTCTCTTCTTTTCATCAGACTTAGAGGAGAAAACAACAGTCCACGACACCATAGCAGAGGTTCTCTTCCAGCACAGCCCCCACCCAGCAGGGTCCTAGCAGGCCAGCGACCCCTTTCCTTCCCGTGGCCTCTCGCGGGCACTCGATGTGTCCGTTTGGGAACCCCGCTAACCCCTAAGCCCGGCGGGTGAGTTTTCCTGGCAGTCGACACGCTCCGGGAAGTGCCTTGGGTGGGTTTCGGCAGGATGTCTAGTGGCCGCACGTGTCCCGCCACTACCAGTGGGGACAACTCCCGAGTGGAGAATTCTCCCCCTCATCACCACTGTCTTCCACCTCCAGGCCTTAGGCCCCTCCCGCCGGCAGCCACGGTCTCCAGAGCAACGGAGGCGGGGCGGGGCGTGGGCGTGGCGAGTCTGCCGGGGGCGGGGCGCCGGGCGCCCTGGGGCGGGGGCGGCTGGGGGCGTGGCCTGCCCGGCGGGCTTGGGCGCCTGTGCCTTGGTCCTGGCTCGGCCGGCCGTGGGGCGGCGGGGAGAGGCCTGGCTGGGGCGGCGGCTGGAGCCAGAGGGGGCTTAGATCCCACCGGGCTGTTGGAGGCGCTTCTCCCGCTGCCAGGTGTCGGCACTATTGCTTCCCGCTGTGCTGACGACCATCTTCTCCTCTCCTCCCTCTTAGCTGACCTGGGCAAGGCCAAGGAACTTGGGCGTAGGGCTTGCAGCTGGGCTGGGGCTCAGGTCCCAGCTGGCACGGGGCCTGTCCAGAGATTCAAGGCTCCTGCGCAGGCACCAACCCCCAGTGCCGGGCTCGGCTTCAGCCAAGGGGACAGGAGAGGCCTGTGGAGGGAGGGCCCACCTGAGACCGACTCCACCCCATGCCAGAGCACCTATACTCAAGTAGGGCCCACTGGCAGGGCACTGAGACCCAGAGCCTCCTGCCACCGGCGTAGACCTGGCTGTCCCCGCAGCCCTCAGGAGCACCAGTGCCTGGGGCTTTATCGCCTAGGCAGCTGCGCCTCGGCGACAGGGGCTATCTGCTTTCGTTTGGAACTCTGCACAGTATACCTGTGGAATTGCCTGCTATGGTAGCTTGGCACGACAACCAACAGGAAAATCACCTGGCTGCGTGGCGTGCTCTGGCAGAGCCGAAGCTACTTCAGATGATGAGTTCTTCCTTTCGTGTGGTGTGTGTGTTTCAAACCCTGGCGGCTGTGGCTCGAGTCAACGCCAAAACAACCCATGCAACTGCTTTGGACGGTCGCGATGCCTGCTTACCATGTCCCTGGTACACGGAACACACGGACCTGTAAGCCCAATTGAGCGCAGTGAGCCTCACGGGAGCAGAAATGCTTTCCCCTGAAAAGCCTCACAACCCAACAGGTAAGCAGCTTCGTTTTGGGTCCCCCGAACCCGGAGAAAAGATCAGTGTTCATTCGTACGGTACCACAAAGTGGGGCGAGAGGAGAAAGGGCACGCTGATGTCTGAGAGTCGCCTGGGTGCTCAGGGGCCCGCCCCTCTCATCCCAGAGAAGAAACACAGAGCAAGAGTGGACACTGACGAGGAAGGGGAAGACTGTGAGCCTCTCCTCTCTGAGAGACAGGCCTCTCCGGGCCTGGCAGGCGGCCAAGGCAGAAGCCCTCAGGCCACCTGTGGGAAAGGCCAGGTTTCCCGGTCCCAAAACGGCGGAGGTGACTGACGGCGATGGGAGTCAGCACGTCTGTGACCATTGGCGTGGGAGAGACCTGCAGGGCAACGCCGGCCCTAGGTAGGCCCCCGCTTGACGAGGCCGCGGGGACTTTGGTTGGCGAGGAAGCCCCCTCTTCCGAGGGACCGACCGGGGCAGCCTGGCCCAACGCAGACTCTTGGCCTGGACCAGGTGAGCTCTCGCTCTCGGATGGAGAGAGGGTCTCAGCCCAGTCCCAGGTCTGGCCCAGGGGTCCCCTCCCCCACAGCCCCTTCTGCAAGGGGCCCTGCCCCTCCCCCTGCCTTGGAACCCAGGAAGGAACCATTCTTTCCCAACAGCGGCCCCTAGCGGTGGTAGTTTGGGCTCTGAGTTTCCGCACCGGAGCCGCTTGCTTGTTCCTGGAGCTTCCTTCCTCTGTCTCTTCTTTTCATCAGACTTAGAGGAGAAAACAACAGTCCACGACACCATAGCAGAGGTTCTCTTCCAGCACAGCCCCCACCCAGCAGGGTCCTAGCAGGCCAGCGACCCCTTTCCTTCCCGTGGCCTCTCGCGGGCACTCGATGTGTCCGTTTGGGAACCCCGCTAACCCCTAAGCCCGGCGGGTGAGTTTTCCTGGCAGTCGACACGCTCCGGGAAGTGCCTTGGGTGGGTTTCGGCAGGATGTCTAGTGGCCGCACGTGTCCCGCCACTACCAGTGGGGACAACTCCCGAGTGGAGAATTCTCCCCCTCATCACCACTGTCTTCCACCTCCAGGCCTTAGGCCCCTCCCGCCGGCAGCCACGGTCTCCAGAGCAACGGAGGCGGGGCGGGGTGTGGGCGGGGCGAGTCTGCCGGGGGCGGGGCGCCGGTCGCCCGGGGGCGGGGGCGGCTGGGGGCGTGGCCTGCCCGGCGGGCTTGGGCGCCTGTGCCTTTGTCCTGGCTCGTCCGGCCGTGGGGGGGCGGGGAGAGGCCTGGCTGGGGCGGCGGCTGGAGCCAGAGGGGGCTTAGATCCCACGGGGCTGTTGGAGGCGCTTCTCCCGCTGCCAGGTGTCGGCACTATTGCTTCCCGCTGTGCTGACGACCATCTTCTCCTCTCCTCCCTCTTAGCTGACCTGGGCAAGGCCAAGGAACTTGGGCGTAGGGCTTGCAGCTGGGCTGGGGCTCAGGTCCCAGCTGGCACGGGGCCTGTCCAGAGATTCAAGGCTCCTGCGCAGGCACCAACCCCCAGTGCCGGGCTCGGCTTCAGCCAAGGGGACAGGAGAGGCCTGTGGAGGGAGGGCCCACCTGAGACCGACTCCACCCCATGCCAGAGCACCTATACTCAAGTAGGGCCCACTGGCAGGGCACTGAGGCCCAGAGCCTCCTGCCACCGGCGTAGACCTGGCTGTCCCCGCAGCCCTCAGGAGCACCAGTGCCTGGGGCTTTATCGCCTAGGCAGCTGCGCCTCAGCGACAGGGGCTATCTGCTTTCGTTTGGAACTCTGCACAGTATACCTGTGGAATTGCCTGCTATGGTAGCTTGGCACGACAACCAACAGGAAAATCACCTGGCTGCGTGGCGTGCTCTGGCAGAGCCGAAGCTACTTCAGATGATGAGTTCTTCCTTTCGTGTGGTGTGTGTGTTTCAAACCCTGGCGGCTGTGGCTCGAGTCAACGCCGAAACAACCCATGCAACTGCTTTGGACGGTCGCGATGCCTGCTTACCATGTCCCTGGTACACGGAACACACGGACCTGTAAGCCCAATTGAGCGCAGTGAGCCTCACGGGAGCAGAAATGCTTTCCCCTGAAAAGCCTCACAACCCAACAGGTAAGCAGCTTCGTTTTGGGTCCCCCGAACCCGGAGAAAAGATCAGTGTTCATTCGTACGGTACCACAAAGTGGGGCGAGAGGAGAAAGGGCACGCTGATGTCTGAGAGTCGCCTGGGTGCTCAGGGGCCCGCCCCTCTCATCCCAGAGAAGAAACACAGAGCAAGAGTGGACACTGACGAGGAAGGGGAAGACTGTGAGCCTCTCCTCTCTGAGAGACAGGCCTCTCCGGGCCTGGCAGGCGGCCAAGGCAGAAGCCCTCAGGCCACCTGTGGGAAAGGCCAGGTTTCCCGGTCCCAAAACGGCGGAGGTGACTGACGGCGATGGGAGTCAGCACGTCTGTGACCATTGGCGTGGGAGAGACCTGCAGGGCAACGCCGGCCCTAGGTAGGCCCCCGCTTGACGAGGCCGCGGGGACTTTGGTTGGCGAGGAAGCCCCCTCTTCCGAGGGACCGACCGGGGCAGCCTGGCCCAACGCAGACTCTTGGCCTGGACCAGGTGAGCTCTCGCTCTCGGATGGAGAGAGGGTCTCAGCCCAGTCCCAGGTCTGGCCCAGGGGTCCCCTCCCCCACAGCCCCTTCTGCAAGGGGCCCTGCCCCTCCCCCTGCCTTGGAACCCAGGAAGGAACCATTCTTTCCCAACAGCGGCCCCTAGCGGTGGTAGTTTGGGCTCTGAGTTTCCGCACCGGAGCCGCTTGCTTGTTCCTGGAGCTTCCTTCCTCTGTCTCTTCTTTTCATCAGACTTAGAGGAGAAAACAACAGTCCACGACACCATAGCAGAGGTTCTCTTCCAGCACAGCCCCCACCCAGCAGGGTCCTAGCAGGCCAGCGACCCCTTTCCTTCCCGTGGCCTCTCGCGGGCACTCGATGTGTCCGTTTGGGAACCCCGCTAACCCCTAAGCCCGGCGGGTGAGTTTTCCTGGCAGTCGACACGCTCCGGGAAGTGCCTTGGGTGGGTTTCGGCAGGATGTCTAGTGGCCGCACGTGTCCCGCCACTACCACTGGGGACAACTCCCGAGTGGAGAATTCTCCCCCTCATCACCACTGTCTTCCACCTCCAGGCCTTAGGCCCCTCCCGCCGGCAGCCACGGTCTCCAGAGCAACGGAGGCGGGGCGGGGCGTGGGCGGGGCGAGTCTGCCGGGGGCGGGGCGCCGGGCGCCCGGGGGCGGGGGCGGCTGGGGGCGTGGCCTGCCCGGCGGGCTTGGGCGCCTGTGCCTTGGTCCTGGCTCGGCCGGCCGTGGGGGGGGCGGGGTAGAGGCCTGGCTGGGGCGGCGGCTGGAGCCAGAGCGGGCTTAGATCCCACGGGGCTGTTGGAGGCGCTTCTCCCGCTGCCAGGTGTCGGCACTATTGCTTCCCGCTGTGCTGACGACCATCTTCTCCTCTCCTCCCTCTTAGCTGACCTGGGCAAGGCCAAGGAACTTGGGCGTAGGGCTTGCAGCTGGGCTGGGGCTCAGGTCCCAGCTGGCACGGGGCCTGTCCAGAGATTCAAGGCTCCTGCGCAGGCACCAACCCCCAGTGCCGGGCTCGGCTTCAGCCAAGGGGACAGGAGAGGCCTGTGGAGGGAGGGCCCACCTGAGACCGACTCCACCCCATGCCAGAGCACCTATACTCAAGTAGGGCCCACTGGCAGGGCACTGAGGCCCAGAGCCTCCTGCCACCGGCGTAGACCTGGCTGTCCCCGCAGCCCTCAGGAGCACCAGTGCCTGGGGCTTTATCGCCTAGGCAGCTGCGCCTCGGCGACAGGGGCTATCTGCTTTCGTTTGGAACTCTGCACAGTATACCTGTGGAATTGCCTGCTATGGTAGCTTGGCACGACAACCAACAGGAAAATCACCTGGCTGCGTGGCGTGCTCTGGCAGAGCCGAAGCTACTTCAGATGATGAGTTCTTCCTTTCGTGTGGTGTGTGTGTTTCAAACCCTGGCGGCTGTGGCTTGAGTCAACGCCAAAACAACCCATGCAACTGCTTTGGACGGTCGCGATGCCTGCTTACCATGTCCCTGGTACACGGAACACACGGACCTGTAAGCCCAATTGAGCGCAGTGAGCCTCACGGGAGCAGAAATGCTTTCCCCTGAAAAGCCTCACAACCCAACAGGTAAGCAGCTTCGTTTTGGGTCCCGCGAACCCGGAGAAAAGATCAGTGTTCATTCGTACGGTACCACAAAGTGGGGCGAGAGGAGAAAGGGCACGCTGATGTCTGAGAGTCGCCTGGGTGCTCAGGGGCCCGCCCCTCTCATCCCAGAGAAGAAACACAGAGCAAGAGTGGACACTGACGAGGAAGGGGAAGACTGTGAGCCTCTCCTCTCTGAGAGACAGGCCTCTCCGGGCCTGGCAGGCGGCCAAGGCAGAAGCCCTCAGGCCACCTGTGGGAAAGGCCAGGTTTCCCGGTCCCAAAACGGCGGAGGTGACTGACGGCGATGGGAGTCAGCACGTCTGTGACCATTGGCGTGGGAGAGACCTGCAGGGCAACGCCGGCCCTAGGTAGGCCCCCGCTTGACGAGGCCGCGGGGACTTTGGTTGGCGAGGAAGCCCCCTCTTCCGAGGGACCGACCGGGGCAGCCTGGCCCAACGCAGACTCTTGGCCTGGACCAGGTGAGCTCTCGCTCTCGGATGGAGAGAGGGTCTCAGCCCAGTCCCAGGTCTGGCCCAGGCGTCCCCTCCCCCACAGCCCCTTCTGCAAGGGGCCCTGCCCCTCCCCCTGCCTTGGAACCCAGGAAGGAACCATTCTTTCCCAACAGCGGCCCCTAGCGGTGGTAGTTTGGGCTCTGAGTTTCCGCACCGGAGCCGCTTGCTTGTTCCTGGAGCTTCCTTCCTCTGTCTCTTCTTTTCATCAGACTTGGAGGAGAAAACAACAGTCCACGACACCATAGCAGAGGTTCTCTTCCAGCACAGCCCCCACCCAGCAGGGTCCTAGCAGGCCAGCGACCCCTTTCCTTCCCGTGGCCTCTCGCGGGCACTCGATGTGTCCGTTTGGGAACCCCGCTAACCCCTAAGCCCGGCGGGTGAGGTTTCCTGGCAGTCGACACGCTCCGGGAAGTGCCTTGGGTGGGTTTCGGCAGGATGTCTAGTGGCCGCACGTGTCCCGCCACTACCACTGGGGACAACTCCCGAGTGGAGAATTCTCCCCCTCATCACCACTGTCTTCCACCTCCAGGCCTTAGGCCCATCCCGCCGGCAGCCACGGTCTCCAGAGCAACGGAGGCGGGGTGGGGCGTGGGCGGGGCGAGTCTGCCGGGGGCGGGGCGCCGGGCGCCCGGGGGCGGGGGCGGCTGGGGGCGTGGCCTGCCCGGCGGGATTGGGCGCCTGTGCCTTGGTCCTGGCTCGGCCGGCCGTGGGGGGGCGGGGAGAGGCCTGGCTGAGGCGGCGGCTGGAGCCAGAGGGGGCTTAGATCCCACGGGGCTGTTGGAGGCGCTTCTCCCGCTGCCAGGTGTCGGCACTATTGCTTCCCGCTGTGCTGACGACCATCTTCTCCTCTCCTCCCTCTTAGCTGACCTGGGCAAGGCCAAGGAACTTGGGCGTAGGGCTTGCAGCTGGGCTGGGGCTCAGGTCCCAGCTGGCACGGGGCCTGTCCAGAGATTCAAGGCTCCTGCGCAGGCACCAACCCCCAGTGCCGGGCTCGGCTTCAGCCAAGGGGACAGGAGAGGCCTGTGGAGGGAGGGCCCACCTGAGACCGACTCCACCCCATGCCAGAGCACCTATACTCAAGTAGGGCCCACTGGCAGGGCACTGAGGCCCAGAGCCTCCTGCCACCGGCGTAGACCTGGCTGTCCCCGCAGCCCTCAGGAGCACCAGTGCCTGGGGCTTTATCGCCTAGGCAGCTGCGCCTCGGCGACAGGGGCTATCTGCTTTCGTTTGGAACTCTGCACAGTATACCTGTGGAATTGCCTGCTATGGTAGCTTGGCACGACAACCAACAGGAAAATCACCTGGCTGCGTGGCGTGCTCTGGCAGAGCCGAAGCTACTTCAGATGATGAGTTCTTCCTTTCGTGTGGTGTGTGTGTTTCAAACCCTGGCGGCTGTGGCTCGAGTCAACGCCAAAACAACCCATGCAACTGCTTTGGACGGTCGCGATGCCTGCTTACCATGTCCCTGGTACACGGAACACACGGACCTGTAAGCCCAATTGAGCGCAGTGAGCCTCACGGGAGCAGAAATGCTTTCCCCTGAAAAGCCTCACAACCCAACAGGTAAGCAGCTTCGTTTTGGGTCCCCCGAACCCGGAGAAAAGATCAGTGTTCATTCGTACGGTACCACAAAGTGGGGCGAGAGGAGAAAGGGCACGCTGATGTCTGAGAGTCGCCTGGGTGCTCAGGGGCCCGCCCCTCTCATCCCAGAGAAGAAACACAGAGCAAGAGTGGACACTGACGAGGAAGGGGAAGACTGTGAGCCTCTCCTCTCTGAGAGACAGGCCTCTCCGGGCCTGGCAGGCGGCCAAGGCAGAAGCCCTCAGGCCACCTGTGGGAAAGGCCAGGTTTCCCGGTCCCAAAACGGCGGAGATGACTGACGGCGATGGGAGTCAGCACGTCTGTGACCATTAGCGTGGGAGAGACCTGCAGGGCAACGCCGGCCCTAGGTAGGCCCCCGCTTGACGAGGCCGCGGGGACTTTGGTTGGCGAGGAAGCCCCCTCTTCGGAGGGACCGACCGGGGCAGCCTGGCCCAACGCAGACTCTTGGCCTGGACCAGGTGAGCTCTCGCTCTCGGATGGAGAGAGGGTCTCAGCCCAGTCCCAGGTCTGGCCCAGGGGTCCCCTCCCCCACAGCCCCTTCTGCAAGGGGCCCTGCCCCTCCCCCTGCCTTGGAACCCAGGAAGGAACCATTCTTTCCCAACAGCGGCCCCTAGCGGTGGTAGTTTGGGCTCTGAGTTTCCGCACCGGAGCCGCTTGCTTGTTCCTGGAGCTTCCTTCCTCTGTCTCTTCTTTTCATCAGACTTAGAGGAGAAAACAACAGTCCACAACACCATAGCAGAGGTTCTCTTCCAGCACAGCCCCCACCCAGCAGGGTCCTAGCAGGCCAGCGACCCCTTTCCTTCCCGTGGCCTCTCGCGGGCACTCGATGTGTCCGTTTGGGAACCCCGCTAACCCCTAAGCCCGGCGGGTGAGGTTTCCTGGCAGTCGACACGCTCCGGGAAGTGCCTTGGGTGGGTTTCGGCAGGATGTCTAGTGGCCGCACGTGTCCCGCCACTACCAGTGGGGACAACTCCCGAGTGGAGAATTCTCCCCCTCATCACCACTGTCTTCCACCTCCAGGCCTTAGGCCCCTCCCGCCGGCAGCCACGGTCTCCAGAGCAACGGAGGCGGGGCGGGGCGTGGGCGGGGCGAGTGTGCCGGGGGCGGGGCGGGGGGCGCCCGGGGGCGGGGGCGGCTGGGGGCGTGGCCTGCCCGGCGGGCTTGGGCGCCTGTGCCTTGGTCCTGGCTCGGCCGGCCGTGGGGGGGCGGGGAGAGGCCTGGCTGGGGCGGCGGCTGGAGCCAGAGCGGGCTTAGATCCCACGGGGCTGTTGGAGGCGCTTCTCCCGCTGCCAGGTGTCGGCACTATTGCTTCCCGCTGTGCTGACGACCATCTTCTCCTCTCCTCCCTCTTAGCTGACCTGGGCAAGGCCAAGGAACTTGGGCGTAGGGCTTGCAGCTGGGCTGGGGCTCAGGTCCCAGCTGGCACGGGGCCTGTCCAGAGATTCAAGGCTCCTGCGCAGGCACCAACCCCCAGTGCCGGGCTCGGCTTCAGCCAAGGGGACAGGAGAGGCCTGTGGAGGGAGGGCCCACCTGAGACCGACTCCACCCCATGCCAGAGCACCTATACTCAAGTAGGGCCCACTGGCAGGGCACTGAGGCCCAGAGCCTCCTGCCACCGGCGTAGACCTGGCTGTCCCCGCAGCCCTCAGGAGCACCAGTGCCTGGGGCTTTATCGCCTAGGCAGCTGCGCCTCGGCGACAGGGGCTATCTGCTTTCGTTTGGAACTCTGCACAGTATACCTGTGGAATTGCCTGCTATGGTAGCTTGGCACGACAACCAACAGGAAAATCACCTGGCTGCGTGGCGTGCTCTGGCAGAGCCGAAGCTACTTCAGATGATGAGTTCTTCCTTTCGTGTGGTGTGTGTGTTTCAAACCCTGGCGGCTGTGGCTCGAGTCAACGCCAAAACAACCCATGCAACTGCTTTGGACGGTCGCGATGCCTGCTTACCATGTCCCTGGTACACGGAACACACGGACCTGTAAGCCCAATTGAGCGCAGTGAGCCTCACGGGAGCAGAAATGCTTTCCCCTGAAAAGCCTCACAACCCAACAGGTAAGCAGCTTCGTTTTGGGTCCCCCGAACCCGGAGAAAAGATCAGTGTTCATTCGTACGGTACCACAAAGTGGGGCGAGAGGAGAAAGGGCACGCTGATGTCTGAGAGTCGCCTGGGTGCTCAGGGGCCCGCCCCTCTCATCCCAGAGAAGAAACACAGAGCAAGAGTGGACACTGAGGAGGAAGGGGAAGACTGTGAGCCTCTCCTCTCTGAGAGACAGGCCTCTCCGGGCCTGGCAGGCGGCCAAGGCAGAAGCCCTCAGGCCACCTGTGGGAAAGGCCAGGTTTCCCGGTCCCAAAACGGCGGAGGTGACTGACGGCGATGGGAGTCAGCACGTCTGTGACCATTGGCGTGGGAGAGACCTGCAGGGCAACGCCGGCCCTAGGTAGGCCCCCGCTTGACGAGGCCGCGGGGACTTTGGTTGGCGAGGAAGCCCCCTCTTCCGAGGGACCGACCGGGGCAGCCTGGCCCAACGCAGACTCTTGGCCTGGACCAGGTGAGCTCTCGCTCTCGGATGGAGAGAGGGTCTCAGCCCAGTCCCAGGTCTGGCCCAGGGGTCCCCTCCCCCACAGCCCCTTCTGCAAGGGGCCCTGCCCCTCCCCCTGCCTTGGAACCCAGGAAGGAACCATTCTTTCCCAACAGCGGCCCCTAGCGGTGGTAGTTTGGGCTCTGAGTTTCCGCACCGGAGCCGCTTGCTTGTTCCTGGAGCTTCCTTCCTCTGTCTCTTCTTTTCATCAGACTTAGAGGAGAAAACAACAGTCCACGACACCATAGCAGAGGTTCTCTTCCAGCACAGCCCCCACCCAGCAGGGTCCTAGCAGGCCAGCGACCCCTTTCCTTCCCGTGGCCTCTCGCGGGCACTCGATGTGTCCGTTTGGGAACCCCGCTAACCCCTAAGCCCGGCGGGTGAGTTTTCCTGGCAGTCGACACGCTCCGGGAAGTGCCTTGGGTGGGTTTCGGCAGGATGTCTAGTGGCCGCACGTGTCCCGCCACTACCACTGGGGACAACTCCCGAGTGGAGAATTCTCCCCCTCATCACCACTGTCTTCCACCTCCAGGCCTTAGGCCCCTCCCGCCCGCAGCCACGGTCTCCAGAGCAACGGAGGCGGGGCGGGGCGTGGGCGGGGCGAGTGTGCCGAAGGCGGGGCGCCGGGCGCCCGGGGGCGGGGGCGGCTGGGGGCGTGGCCTGCCCGGCGGGCTTGGGCGCCTGTGCCTTGGTCCTGGCTCGGCCGGCCGTGGGGGGGGCGGGGAGAGGCCTGGCTGGGGCGGCGGCTGGAGCCAGAGCGGGCTTAGATCCCACGGGGCTGTTGGAGGCGCTTCTCCCGCTGCCAGGTGTCGGCACTATTGCTTCCCGCTGTGCTGACGACCATCTTCTCCTCTCCTCCCTCTTAGCTGACCTGGGCAAGGCCAAGGAATTTGGGCGTAGGGCTTGCAGCTGGGCTGGGGCTCAGGTCCCAGCTGGCACGGGGCCTGTCCAGAGATTCAAGGCTCCTGCGCAGGCACCAATCCCCAGTGCCGGGCTCGGCTTCAGCCAAGGGGACAGGAGAGGCCTGTGGAGGGAGGGCCCACCTGAGACCGACTCCACCCCATGCAAGAGCACCTATACTCAAGTAGGGCCCACTGGCAGGGCACTGAGGCCCAGAGCCTCCTGCCACCGGCGTAGACCTGGCTGTCCCCGCAGCCCTCAGGAGCACCAGTGCCTGGGGCTTTATCGCCTAGGCAGCTGCGCCTCGGCGACAGGGGCTATCTGCTTTCGTTTGGAACTCTGCACATTATACCTGTGGAATTGCCTGCTATGGTAGCTTGGCACGACAACCAACAGGAAAATCACCTGGCTGCGTGGCGTGCTCTGGCAGAGCCGAAGCTACTTCAGATGATGAGTTCTTCCTTTCGTGTGGTGTGTGTGTTTCAAACCCTGGCGGCTGTGGCTCGAGTCAACGCCAAAACAACCCATGCAACTGCTTTGGACGGTCGCGATGCCTGCTTACCATGTCCCTGGTACACGGAACACACGGACCTGTAAGCCCAATTGAGCGCAGTGAGCCTCACGGGAGCAGAAATGATTTCCCCTGAAAAGCCTCACAACCCAACAGGTAAGCAGCTTCGTTTTGGGTCCCCCGAACCCGGAGAAAAGATCAGTGTTCATTCGTACGGTACCACAAAGTGGGGCGAGAGGAGAAAGGGCACGCTGATGTCTGAGAGTCGCCTGGGTGCTCAGGGGCCCGCCCCTCTCATCCCAGAGAAGAAACACAGAGCAAGAGTGGACACTGACGAGGAAGGGGAAGACTGTGAGCCTCTCCTCTCTGAGAGACAGGCCTCTCCGGGCCTGGCAGGCGGCCAAGGCAGAAGCCCTCAGGCCACCTGTGGGAAAGGCAAGGTTTCCCGGTCCCAAAACGGCGGAGGTGACTGACGGCGATGGGAGTCAGCACGTCTGTGACCATTAGCGTGGGAGAGACCTGCAGGGCAACGCCAGCCCTAGGTAGGCCCCCGCTTGACGAGGCCGCGGGGACTTTGGTTGGCGAGGAAGCCCCCTCTTCCGAGGGACCGACCGGGGCAGCCTGGCCCAACGCAGACTCTTGGCCTGGACCAGGTGAGCTCTCGCTCTCGGATGGAGAGAGGGTCTCAGCCCAGTCCCAGGTCTGGCCCAGGGGTCCCCTCCCCCACAGCCCCTTCTGCAAGGGGCCCTGCCTATCCCCCTGCCTTGGAACCCAGGAAGGAACCATTCTTTCCCAACAGCGGCCCCTAGCGGTGGTAGTTTGGGCTCTGAGTTTCCGCACCGGAGCCGCTTGCTTGTTCCTGGAGCTTCCTTCCTCTGTCTCTTCTTTTCATCAGACTTAGAGGAGAAAACAACAGTCCACGACACCATAGCAGAGGTTCTCTTCCAGCACAGCCCCCACCCAGCAGGGTCCTAGCAGGCCAGCGACCCCTTTCCTTCCCGTGGCCTCTCGCGGGCACTCGATGTGTCCCGTTTGGGAACCCCGCTAACCCCTAAGCCCGGCGGGTGAGTTTTCCTGGCAGTCGACACGCTCCGGAAGTGCCTTGGGTGGGTTTCGGCAGGATGTCTAGTAGCCGCACGTGTCCCGCCACTACCACTGGGGACAACTCCCGAGTGGAGAATTCTCCCCATCATCACCACTGTCTTCCACCTCCAGGCCTTAGGCCCATCCCGCCGGCAGCCACGGTCTCCAGAGCAACGGAGGCGGGGCGGGGCGTGGGCGGGTCGAGTCTGCCGGGGGCGGGGGCGGCTGGGGGGCGTGGCATGCCCGGCGGGCTTGGGCGCCTGTGCCTTGGTCCTGGCTCGGCCGGCCGTGGGGGGGGGCGGAGAGAGGCCTGGCTGGGGCGGGGGGCTGGAGCCAGAGGGGGCTTAGAAACCACGGGGCTGTTGGAGGCGCTTCTCCCCGCTGCCAGGTGTCGGCACTATTGCTTCCCGCTGTGCTGACGACCATCTTCTCCTCTCCTCCCTCTTAGCTGACCTGGGCAAGGCCAAGGAACTTGGGCGTAGGGCTTGCAGCTGGGCTGGGGCTCAGGTCCCAGCTGGCACGGGGCCTGTCCAGAGATTCAAGGCTCCTGCGCAGGCACCAACCCCCAGTGCCGGGCTCGGCTTCAGCCAAGGGGACAGGAGAGGCCTGTGGAGGGAGGGCCCACCTGAGACCGACTCCACCCCATGCCAGAGCACCTATACTCAAGTAGGGCCCACTGGCAGGGCACTGAGGCCCAGAGCCTCCTGCCACCGGCGTAGACCTGGCTGTCCCCGCAGCCCCTCAGGAGCACCAGTGCCTGGGGCTTTATCGCCTAGGCAGCTGCGCCTCGGCGACAGGGGCTATCTGCTTTCGTTTGGAACTCTGCACAGTATACCTGTGGAATTGCCTGCTATGGTAGCTTGGCACGACAACCAACAGGAAAATCACCTGGCTGCGTGGCGTGCTCTGGCAGAGCCGAAGCTACTTCAGATGATGAGTTCTTCCTTTCGTGTGGTGTGTGTGTTTCAAACCCTGGCGGCTGTGGCTCGAGTCAACGCCGAAACAACCCATGCAACTGCTTTGGACGGTCGCGATGCCTGCTTACCATGTCCCTGGTACACGGAACACACGGACCTGTAAGCCCAATTGAGCGCAGTGAGCCTCACGGGAGCAGAAATGCTTTCCCCTGAAAAGCCTCACAACCCAACAGGTAAGCAGCTTCGTTTTGGGTCCCCCGAACCCGGAGAAAAGATCAGTGTTCATTCGTACAGTACCACAAAGTGGGGCGACAGGAGAAAGGGCACGCTGATGTCTGAGAGTCGCCTGGGTGCTCAGGGGCCCGCCCCTCTCATCCCAGAGAAGAAACACAGAGCAAGAGTGGACACTGACGAGGAAGGGGAAGACTGTGAGCCTCTCCTCTCTGAGAGACAGGCTTCTCCGGGCCTGGCAGGCGGCCAAGGCAGAAGCCCTCAGGCCACCTGTGGGAAAGGCCAGGTTTCCCGGTCCCAAAACGGCGGAGGTGACTGACGGCGATGGGAGTCAGCACGTCTGTGACCATTAGCGTGGGAGAGACCTGCAGGGCAACGCCGGCCCTAGGTAGGCCCCCGCTTGACGAGGCCGCGGGGACTTTGGTTGGCGAGGAAGCCCCCCTCTTCCGAGGGACCGACCGGGGCAGCCTGGCCCAACGCAGACTCTTGGCCTGGACCAGGTGAGCTCTCGCTCTCGGATGGAGAGAGGGTCTCAGCCCAGTCCCCAGGTCTGGGCCCAGGGGTCCCCCTCCCCCACAGCCCCTTCTGCAAGGGGCCCCTGCCCCTCCCCCCCTGCCTTGGAACCCAGGAAGGAACCATTCTTTCCCCAACAGCGGCCCCTAGCGGTGGTAGTTTGGGCCTCTGAGTTTCCGCACCGGAGCCGCTTGCTTGTTCCTGGAGCTTCCTTCCTCTGTCTCTTCTTTTCATCAGACTTAGAGGAGAAAACAACAGTCCACGACACCATAGCAGAGGTTCTCTTCCAGCACAGCCCCCACCCAGCAGGGTCCTAGCAGGCCAGCGACCCCTTTCCTTCCCGTGGCCTCTCGCTGGCACTCGATGTGTCCGTTTGGGAACCCCGCTAACCCCAAAGCCCGGCGGGTGAGTTTTCCTGGCAGTCGACACGCTCCGGGAAGTGCCTGGGTGGGTTTCAGCAGGATGTCTAGTGGCCGCACGTGTCCCGCCACTACCACTGGGGACAACTCCCGAGTGGAGAATTCTCCCCCTCATCACCACTGTCTTCCACCTCCAGGCCTTAGGCCCCTCCCGCCGGCAGCCACGGTCTCCAGAGCAACGGAGGCGGGGCGGGGCGTGGGCGGGGCGAGTCTGCTGGGGCGGGGCGCGCCGGGCGCCCGGGGGCGGGGGCGGCTGGGGGCGTGGCCTGCCCGGCGGGCTTGGGCGCCTGTGCCTTGGTCCTGGCTCGGCCGGGCCGTGGGGGGGGCGGGGAGAGGACTGGCTGGGGCGGCGGCTGGAGCCAGAGCGGGCTTAGATCCCACGGGGCTGTTGGAGGCGCTTCTCCCGCTGCCAGGTGTCGGCACTATTGCTTCCCGCTGTGCTGACGACCATCTTCTCCTCTCCTCCCTCTTAGCTGACCTGGGCAAGGCCAAGGAACTTGGGCGTAGGGCTTGCAGCTGGGCTGGGGCTCAGGTCCCAGCTGGCACGGGGCCTGTCCAGAGATTCAAGGCTCCTGCGCAGGCACCAACCCCCAGTGCCGGGCTCGGCTTCAGCCAAGGGGACAGGAGAGGCCTGTGGAGGGAGGGCCCACCTGAGACCGACTCCACCCCATGCCAGAGCACCTATACTCAAGTAGGGCCCACTGGCAGGGCACTGAGGCCCAGAGCCTCCTGCCACCGGCGTAGACCTGGCTGTCCCCGCAGCCCTCAGGAGCACCAGTGCCTGGGGCTTTATCGCCTAGGCAGCTGCGCCTCGGCGACAGGGGCTATCTGCTTTCGTTTGGAACTCTGCACAGTAA